>NC_069096.1:6669737-6969737 GCF_947172395.1 Bicyclus anynana | reverse complement strand
ACATTAGTTTAATTTACAGGCCAAGTCAATAGCAAGCGACGTAAGTCTGGTAGAGGAAACTGGTGGCACAGAACGAAGAAAACGGGTGGATCTAGAAAAGTCCACCGACCTCATGGCGGGAGGTTTGCGAGTTGCAACACAAGTACACTCAAGAACTAGAACTGAAGAAGGTAACAATTTATTTTTAAAATGTATAACATATTTCAATTTCTGTATACCTAACTATTAATAAAAAAATATTGTTTCAGTTGAAAAAGAAGGACGGCCAAATATGGATGACGATTGGGAGAGCTTATCTGTGAGAATGCGACGACAGCGACGCCAGCGACAAATTGGTATGTTTCTAGATTGAAGCTTTGGCTATCCGACGCTAGATGGCGTCAGTAGCAGAGTTAGCCACGTAGTATGAAAATATTCGGAAAGATGGCGTTTATGTCAATGTATTCGATAGCAGTTGGTTAAGTTTTATTAATTCCAGTACATTTTTTTTATCATTTTCAGCGGAATTTAATTTTTATTTCTTAGATTTTTTAAATAAATATTTTTTGTCCTGTGCCCGACAACGTGGAGGCATAGATACTAGATTCAAATGCCTAATAATTACGAGTACCTATGATAGCACCCTATTCTTTAGAATTTAGACTATAATTAAGTGTACATGGTCAATAAGCATGGCAGTAATACCTAAATAAAAAAAATAAAAAATATTAGCCTTTGAATACATAAATTTAATCTTATTTAGTAATTTATTATTTGAACTAAATTATTAGATTGTTAAAAATATTATTTTTATTATACCTACAGTTTGTCTTAATAATAATAATAATAATAATTTTGACATAGGTAAACTACCATGGATTTAAACTCAACAGCGCTCCTTTTTGTGCTATTTTATTTAATTATTATTATTTGTCTGTGATGTAAGTATAATATGTTAAATACATAGATTCGCTAAGATGCGCCCTACCTTGGCACAGATATCTCAAGTTAATTATTCTTTAAAACAATTTAATCATTTAAACTAACATTTTAACGACATCCTGCGAAGTATGCGGTGTATGGTAATATATTATGGTCTTCTATGTAACTTGGTTGAGTTTATGGGCATGGCGACCTTTCCGCATAGTTTTTTTTTTCTATAAATATACTCACCAAGTAATCTAAACGGACACGTATAAATAAAATGAATTAAGTTATAATTTTCACTATTATACGAACAATTAGAAATCATTATGGCTATTTAGTAAGTGTTGGCTAAATAAGAAAATGTTCAGTTATTTACTGAACATTTTCATTATAGTTACAGGTGTCATGAGAATGTGGGGTTAAAATATAGCCCATACACTCACAAATAACGTAGCTTTGTATTGGCTAAAGTATTTTTTGAAATCGGTTGAATATACTATTCAGAGATAACCCGCTACAAACTTTTCCTCTGTATAATATTAGTAATATATATTTTTTTTATTCTTTACAAGTTAGCCCTTCCCTACAATCTCACCTGATGGTAGGTAAGTGATGATGCAGTCTAAGATGGAAGCAGGCTAACTTGTTAGGAGGAGGATGAAATCTACACCCCTTTTCGGTTTCTACACGACATCGTACCGGGACGCTAAATCCCTTGGCGGTACGTCTTTGCCGGTAGGGTGGTAACTAGCCACGGCCGAAGCCAGCCAGCCAGACCTGGAGCAATTAAGAAAATCTCAATCGGCCCAGCCGAGGATCGAACCCAGGACCTCCGTCTTGTAAATCCACCGCGATTACCACTGCGCCACGGAGGTCGTCAAAAATATATATCAAAAATATTATTTGAGATATATAGAAATATATAGGTATATCAAAAATATTATTTGTTTAACCCCTCTCATTCTGAGAGGAAACTCGAGCTCAGCAGTGAGCCGATTATAGGTTGATATTGATATGATGATGATGAACATTTCTTTTGTAAATAGATCTTAAAATGTGTCCATTATAGGCATCTTTAGAATAATGACGTAGCGAAACTTATTCATTGATAAATATCACGAAGTAGCTAACTAGTGAAGTGTGGAGTGCCAGTTGCAACTAAATTAACCTAATAGTTAAGTACGTACTGGCATCATCATCTAAACTCGTCATTGTATTAAAAAATATTTCTTTTCATTTCACCTCAAGGCGTGTTACATGGATTGTCGGAATTATATGATTTACTTTGCATAAAAACATAGAAAGTATTTTTTAGTTAAAAAAAATAGTTATCGGCTGCTATAAGTGGACTCGTCAACACCTTGAAGTTATGGGAAAAACTCCCGAGCACCCTGTATAAGTACGTGTATTGTTCTTATTTTACACGAGACCGAGATACTAATTAAACCGAGTTATTGTCAATCGTCGGAAGGTTGCTGGTCTCTCGGTATTTTACAGAATGTATTTCGGAGAGTGTGCACAGGAGTTATTTGAGCTCGTATCACCATCACCTTTTTAACATCGCACTGCAAGACACCGGGTCTGTTTCCATCCTATGTCGAAGCGATTTGCTTCTTCGTTTCTTATTCGCATGGCAATGGCATCGCATTATTCGTATGGAACTCTCTCCTGAAGTCAGTGTTTCCTAATTCTTACAACCTGGGCATCTTTAAGAAGAGAGTGAATAGGCATCTTCTAGGCAAGCGTGTCCCACCAGGCGAGATCGTGGTCAAGCACGAGATAATTAAAAAAAATATATCTAATCGTTTGTCTAGATTAAAGCTCAAAGCAAGCATTACAAATATAGAGTGGAATCCGACACCAGCCCACTACAGCTAACTCAGTATAACCATAAACAGTAACTCGTCGCGAATGTGTTCGCATAAATTTGTTTAATATTATAATCATTTTATTTGCACGACTATTATCGGGTTTCTACTTCATTGGTCTCGTGGTTAGCCTGTGGCTTCGGACCACGAGGACTTCGATTTGATTCCTGGGTCAGGCTATAAAGTATAGTATTTTCTATCGTCCAAGAAATTTCCAGTAAAAATTGCTAGTCCAAACTTGGTGGTGTTTCGTTAATCCGGTACCGGTCATTATCAGTAACATCTGATGAGTTGTAAACCCGACAATCCGAATTTCAGCAGTGTGGTGGGTCTAAGAATCATATTCCCTCTCTTTTAAGGAAAGGCCTGGTTCTGTAGTGGGCTTTACAAAATGATAATGGTGATTATTGTGTTTCATAAATAATACTAAACTACGCTGCACCGCTGGTCCAGTGGATAGCTTAAGTAGCGGCCTTTGATCGCTAGGTCCTGGGTTTCCAGTTTGTGGTATGCTATAAAAATTTTTAAAGAGTTAACGATTGAATCCCGTGAATATTTTTTTTTTATTTATTTAATTATATAATAATTACAATGAAACAATAAAAGGTGCAGACATAAACTTGTTAAAGAACTTAAAAATAATGAAAAAAAAAAGAAAAAATCGAATGTCACAATCAAAAATACACATAAAACATAAAACGTAGTGTACGTTTAACTTAATATAACAATAATTAGAAACAAAAACAAAAAGGTGGATATGAAGTGAATATAGCTGACATCTAAATGATACTTGTATATACCGTATTTGTCCATATTATTGACAAATGTAGGATCAGGTTGCCCCCTTGTGGAAATGCTATCAATGCCAGGGTTCGAATGAACCTGCAGTCCTGCATCCAGCGAATCCCTGCCACTCGTGTGATGTCATCAGTCCACATGGTGGGGGGTTGACGCTTTGTAGTGCGGGGTCGTCATTCCAGCTTCTTGGGACCTCAACGTCTGACGGCTCTCAACTACATAATCCGCCCATTGCCACTTCAGCTTTGCGACTCTTGACTCTTGTTGATCTATGCCAGTGATTTTCGTTCTTCTGCGGATATCCTTATTTCTGATTCGACCACGCAGAGATACTCTTAGTTCGTTCCATCGCCCGCTGACTCTGTTATACCTACCTGTTGTAACCACAGAATAAAAAATGAAATCCCATAAAAAAAAAAACTATATATATGCGAATGTCACGCGTCTCCTTGACATTTACATATACAAACTTTTTTCATAAATTGTATTTAAAGATATAATTTTCGTAATTTTTGTTAGTGTTGTATACACTAACAAAAATTACGAGAATTATATCATAATACCTATATAAATAATACTTTTGTGAACAGTTTGTAAAATATTTAATAACATAAGACGCCAATTGTGTTGAATAATATTGATAATGACTGATGCAACGCTTTGAGTCGTACTGACTCGAGAATGTTTGAATATTTGTATTCGGAATGACTGCATCATTGCTGTGTTCCGTGCGCTCTATCTGCGTATTATTCTTTAATCTGTGTTTGTAACAATCTAAAACCTGATTTATAGTTCCGATAGTCACATATTATTAAAAATGATTTTTTACATAACTAATGGCGTTGTAAATAAGGGCCATGTATAGAAACCGTGTGTACAAATAAATATGCATAATGTGACGGACATGCAAGTAATTATGCATTGTCCATAATGGTTGTCTGTTTAATGTGGCGTTACACATTTTAACCTTGGCGGACAATGCTGGGTTATGTACAAAAACAATAATGATTGATTAGTAGTTTTACAAACCACTATATTTTACCAGATTGACAAAAAATAGACCCTCATGATAATGTACGTGTTCGAAACAATGATTATTTTTATACTATAGATATGTTATAGTATGCGCATTATCATCTGAGTCGTCCGGTCATAAAAGTCAAAAAAGATAGGAATGTGCAGCGCGCCTACCTGCGCACCCTAATTATCGATAAACGGCTACCTGCGCACGTGCTAATGATGAGTCAATAATGATTTGGACGATTCTGATTGGTCGGTTTCTAATGTAATTGCATTGCGTATTTTTTTTGCTATAAATGTGTTTACTGCAATTAAATAAATACATTCATGTGTTACTCGTTGCGCACTATGGATACTAATATATAATAAATTTGGCAGAAGACGAAGATTCTGATGATGAAGACTCAGATGAAGATTAATTTTATTTAGTTAATAATTATATAATATGAAATATGTATTATATTAAATCAAATATTGTTAATTTTTTTAATTTTGTGAACAAGATACGATAATAAACTTTACTTATCGATAATATGTCTTTCATTGTTACACCCTTCACTAGACGGCTCCATAAGACCCATAAGTGCAAGCGAGATAGATATAGAGAAATGATTTATGGCCCTAAGACTCAGTTGTTAATGCTATTAGTATAGTGCCTACAAAATCACCGCACACCCACACATGCACAATTTTTTGTTTACTTCATCATCATCATCATATCAGCCGATGGACGTCCACTGCAGGACATAGGCCTTTTGTAGGGACTTCCAAACATCACGATACTGAGCTACCTGCATCCAGCGAATCCCTGCGACTCGCTTGATGTCGTCAGTCTACCTGGTGGGGGGTCGGCCAACACTGCGCTTACTAGTGCGGGGTCGCCTTTCCAGCACTTTGGGACCCCAACGTGCATCGGCTCTTCGAATTATGTGCCCCGTCCATTGCCACTTCAGCGTCGCAACTCGTTGAGCTATGTCGGTGACTTTGGTTCTTCTGCGGATCTCCTCATTTCTGATTCGATCACGCAGAGATACTCCTAACATAGCTCGTTCCATTGCCCGCTGTGTGACTCTGAGCCTTCTTCTTTTGTTTACTTACATTATATATTTATGAATATATGGTTTTACATTTCCTAAACACAACTCGACATTGTAGACACTATTTAGGTAGGTATTATGTCAAAATTAAAAATTCATTTATTTCAAGTAGGCTCAGTTTACAAGCACTTTTGAAACGTCAGTTGACTATTTGTAAATAATTATTCTACCACCGGTTCGGATGGCAGGTTCTGCTGAGAAGAACCGGCAAGAAATTCAACAGTTGCTCTTTTTAAAAAAAAATCATACATGTCCCCTTCAAAGTTCCAAGGCTGGTTTTAGAGTCACGCCGACAAGACGCTGACCGTCGCCGCTGACAGACGAAATGCTAGGGAGCGTTTCAGAATAACGCGTAGCTATCAGCGCGTGCGGTGGTCGGCGCGCTACGCGCTGAGCTGTCAGCGCCGACGTTCAGCGTCCGGTCAGCGTGACTCTAAAACCAGCCTAAGAACTTTAAAGGGGAACAATTTCGTCATAAATCATCATCATTAATTTCATTATAAGCCCATATTCGGCTCACTGCTGAGCACGAGTCTCCTCTCAGATTGAGAGGGGTTTGGCCAATAGTTCACCGCGCTGGCCCAATGCAATGCAGATATGCAAGTTTCCTCACGATGTTTTTCCTTCACCGTTTGAGACATGTGATATTTAATTTCTTAACTTAAAAGCTGAAGGTGCTCGCCCCGGATCGGATTCGAACCTCCGGAATCAGTGACTTTAAAAAATATCACTTACCTTGTATTTCAAACAAAAAGTTCAAAAAAGTTTAATTCAGAATTTCGTGGGTTCATAACAAACTTTTGTCCATGGCAATAGGCTAATCAAAGTTTTTCGTTTATCCCCGAAAAGCGTTATGCAAGCAGCTTATGAAACAAGTTTTCTAATGGGCTTAAAGTTAACAAGTGGTCAAACTGTGTCCGTCAGTCACCTTATATGGCAACACTGAGCCTACGCCGAGGCTGAGGTCACTTAGCCATGCCCAATTAGCCAACTTTGTGGCAAAATTCATCTTGGTTTGAGAACTAGACGTGTTTGGTGTTCTCTCTGTTAATTCTTGAGCTTTAACCTTATATATTATCACTTTCTTTAAATTAACAAAACGGTAATAATTAAGTAAAACGTAAAAATTATTATTAAAAAAGGGTGTTGTGTGTTTTTTTTTTAATTTATACTATAAGTGTGGTGGTAGCTTATCGTTAAAGTGATAAGTAGAAATTAAATTGTTTGGTTGTCCGTGATTAAAGGTACGTAGAAAGTATTTATTTTAAGTTATTCGGTAGCTATGTGTTGTACTAAAAATATTTCTTTCTATTCTTAAATTTTTTTTTTTTTATGTTTTTAGACGCTACAATTGGTATATACAAAAGCCATATTCGATGTGTACTGTTTACCAACAAACAAATTAGAAATTGAGGTTAAAATGCTACGTCATTTCATAACTTAATTATTTTGAATAATGTATCGTTTTTTTAATAACATGTTATTCAAAATACATATATTAATAAAATCTAATTGTTCTAAACTAATTAATAAAATTTATATTCATCAATTTAAGAACAATTACGAAGATAGGTTTATTTCTCTTTCTTTCTCTCGAAACATTAAAAAAATATTTTCTCTGTATTTCTAAAATCTTACTTCTTTCAAACTATTTCAATAATATTTTCATAAATAGGTACGTATAATATGATAGGTAGTTACATAATGTAACATATTCGAGTTATTTGTAGGCTCGGTTTAACTCACACAAGTTAGACAGGTACCATATTATTCATATCCGCTCATTTTCCTATGCACTTGGAAATACCCCTCAGGTAAAACATGCACTAAATAAAACCATGCCATTAGCTTTTTGTGTCAGATGCTCTGATATACATACCTACCTATACATATACGAGTATATACATTTTAAACCATCTCTGTATTAGTTATTGCTTTCTGATGAAACTGAGCCACATTGGTTGGATGGTTACAAAGTTTATTTGAAACTTAAACATTTTTGTCTTTTATAAATATCCTAGCAGACCCCCGCAGCTTTACCCGCGTTCCATTTCCCGTGGGAATATGGGAATACGCTATGTCATCATCATCAGCCGATGAACGTCGACTGCTGACACAGGCCTCTTGGACTTGGACTTCCAAAACACACTGTCTCGAACCGCCAACAACCAGCGGCTCCCTGCAACCCGGTTGATGTCCTCGATCCACCTAGTGGCAATGAACAATCCACGTAGTTGGATTGTTCATTGCCACTTCAGTTTCGCGACGCGCTAAACTATATCAGTGACTTTGGTTCGGCTGTAGATCTGCTCATTTCTGATTCGATCACGCAGAAAAATTCCAACTCGCTCCATCGCCGACAATGACTTTGGGCCTTCCGCCTACGTTCCTAGCTGATGATCTGATGATGTAGCTTTCATTAATGAAAAAAAAGTAGCTTAGTGTTACCTACCAGAGCCTATTCGCTACAAACGAACAATCTATCATATTTATAATATTATTAATTTAATTATACAGACACATATTTAAATGAATAGCCAACGGTAGATACGTAAAGATTGTTAATTGCATTTTATGCAAAAAATATCATGCAATTTATAGTTTTAACCAAGATAAACACGACAATAATTCTGCTTCGAATCCGTGTGGCCTGTGAAACAGGTTAACTATTATGTATATGCGGCTGTAAACGGAAATAAGAGGACATTAAATGTTGATTTACCATAATTTTAATTACTTTTTGCGTAATTGATACACATCAAACGACTTCGATGATGCATGTACTGGGTCAACCATCTGATGAAATTTTCTCGATCTATTAATCTTGTTAAGCATTAATATTGCATAAAGAGGAAACCGTTTTGAAGACATTGTAATTGATTTTGTGTAATATACAAAAATAAAAATTACATTTTTTATGGACGATCTTATTTGTGGTTAATATAAAGAGGAACACTTAAAACATTTGACAGAGAGTTTATGTTTCAAGATTATAATTCAAAAAGGATCGACGAAATTTTCACATTTGCTTGGGTGTTTTGACCCAGCGTTGTATCGTGTTCTAGGATTTTTTTTATTTTGCCGCATATACGTAAAGATCGCAAATTTGTTACCAAATATTTTAAATTAAGAACATCTGTCGGGTGATCTTATAACCGTAAGAACATAACCCTACTAAAATTATAAACGCGAAAGTTTGTATGGATGTTTCGCAACTATACTGAATCTATGTAGCTGACATTTGTAATGGAAATAGATTTTACTCTGGATATTTATACATATAGGCTACTTTTTATCCCGGAAAAATCCATGGTTCCCGAGGGATTTGTAAAAAACTGGATTTCACGCAGACAAAGTATTTTATAATAAGAGACAGGTAAAACTTCGCATTAGAATAAGTATAGGACACAAGGAAAAGTATGACATCAATACTAATATTATAAAGAGGTAAAGTTTGTAAGTTTGTAAGTTTGTCACATTTTTTAAATGGGGTAATCTTCGGAACTACTGGTCCGATTTCAAAAAATCTTTCACCAGTAGATTGCTACATTATCGGGGAGTGCTATAGGCTATATTTTATATTGGTATCATATATATTAGCCGAGTTATCACAGTTTTTGTCATACAGGTCGGACTGAAAATCCTCTTAAACAGACTTATTCGCATGCGCTGCCTTAACTATTGTGTAAAATTGAAATTAATGTATGGAGGCTTTATGTATCTTTAAAAGTTTTACAAAAAAGTCCGCGACACCATATATCTATCTTCTATATATTAGCAGATATAGTACCTTTTGTATTTTAAAAATTATTAATTTTATATACTTAGGTTTACGTCATTATTTATACAACTAAACTTTAATCCTTATTAAAATAAATTATTTAATAATCACAAGAATATTATGGAGATAAGATTTGCCCTTTACA
The DNA here is from genome assembly GCF_947172395.1 of Bicyclus anynana. Lineage (NCBI taxonomy): Eukaryota > Metazoa > Arthropoda > Insecta > Lepidoptera > Nymphalidae > Bicyclus > Bicyclus anynana. The sequence goes on along the minus strand of NC_069096.1, from coordinate 6,960,122 downwards.
GTATGTTAATTACTTAAATAGTTTCGGAGATAATACAAAATTTCTAAAAGACGCAGAAATTCCGCTATATGACGCCCGGCGCTTTCATTTACGTAGTTCCCGTTCCCGTGTGAATATGGGTATCAAACATAGCCTATGACACTCGCAAATAACTTAAGTTTCTATTGGTAAAACAGTTTTCCAAATCGGTCCAGTAGATCCAGAGATTACCTCCTACAACCACACGAACTTTACCTCTTTATATTATTAGCATAGAAGTCTCTATTTCTCTTGGTCATACCACCACTCTCGAAGGACTGGACCGATTTTGCTTAGGGTAGGAGTAAGATAGAGAAGTTACAGGGTAGGGTAGGGTACGGGTAGGGAAGCGTAGGGGTAGAGTAGGGGTAGGGTAGGTTTAGGGCCGGGTTTAGGGTAGTGGTAGGGTAGGGGTAGAGGTAGGGTAGGATAGGGAAGTGGTAGGGTAGGGGTAGGATAGGCGTGAGATAGGGGTACGGGTGGGATAGGGGTAGGAAAGGGATAGGGTACGGGGAGGGTAGGGGTAGGATGGGGGTAGGGGTAGGGTGGGGGTAGGGTGTAGGTAAGGTAGTGGTAGGTTTGGGGTAGGGTAGGGGTAGGGTGGGGGTAGGTTAGGGTAGGGTAGGGGTAGGGTAGGGTAGGGGTAGGGTAGATGTAGGGCTTGGGTAGGGTAGGGTTGGGGTAGTGGTAGGGTAGGGTAGGGGTAGTAGTAAAGTTGGCATCGAAATTTACGCGGACGAAGTCGCGGGCGTCCGCTAGTTTTATATATAGTAGGTAATTCATACTTATTATGAGAGACGAATATTTTAGCATTTCAGTTTTGATGGAATTTGTATCGAAAGAAATTTTAATTACAGAAATTTTAAATGTTCCTAGTTATTAATTATAATTACCTAAATATCCAAAAAATCTGTTTAAATAAATAATATTTATTATTTATAAGGCAACATCTAGATGGGTTACTAATAAACATTAAACTCAGAAATAAAATATTCATTCGACTACATATAATTTAATTGCAATTATGTATTTCAAAAAATCAATTGTTATTATATGAATAATGATCTAATTTCGAGAGCTGTTTGGATATAAAGTAAATCTTATGTTCTTAGATACCCATGCTTATTGATTTACACGCAGGCAATTATTTATTTGGCTAGGTGATTACTTAGTTGATCATATTTATGAAATTTATGATTTTTTTCCTTATTAACATTAAATTTTTTGTTTTCCTTATGTATTCTTTAAAATGCATGGTGACCTAGAAATTGGTTGTATGAATTACCGCACCGTCTTGCGGCAGGTTGAGTTAAATATCTCGTTGTTTGCATCCCGCGTTGACCTTCAGCCGGTTTGCCAAACTTATTGACTTAAGGTTACGCCATACCATGTGAGGATACGAGGTGCGGCTTCACTCCGCAATGGGCAGTGGAGCGGCGCGCGCGTGCACGTCTCCCGCTCCGTACTAACGCGTTGCTTCTTTACAGATCACGAAAAGGAGTACGCGAAACGACCGATCAACTTTGACATCGAAGAGGAAACGCGTAAAAAGGAAACGTCCAAGTGGCTGGAGAATCACTTCGGCAGCGAATCACGCTCTTCCCACGACTCCATCGCCGAAGAAATTGGACGACGCCCCGAGCCGGGATATTACGCTAAGCCGAAAGCAGACGACGAAGGATATTACGGCAAACCCAACTCGACAGTTCCACCGCCTCCCGTCTACGGAGATAGAGTGCTGCGCAAGACAAAGTCGTCGACATCCGACGAGCGACCCGTTGTGTCTGGAAACAGAACGGGAGGTTATTTTAAGGGTGTGGCAGATTGGTCGCAGCGTCGAGCCAGTAAGCCGAGGATGCCAGAGCCGCGAAGTTCGTCTCCATCGCCGCCGGTAGCACGCTCCCCGTACACCAGTAACGACCGCCTAAATGACTCGTCGCATAAACATGCATACAAACGAGATTCACCACAAGGGAGGTCGTCGCCGATCGGTCGACGTAACCCGCCTTCGCGAGACGATTCCGCCTACGTATCGTCGTCGACGATGCACAGCCCGCCACGTGGGTCACCATTTAGGCCATTAGAAACAGACAGGTCGTTCCGTGAGCCGTCAATCGAAGATGACTATCGACCTCCGAAAGCCCCTGAAAGGAAACGTCATTCTAAAAAAATTGTCTCTGAAGATCACCGGTACGACAGCGGCTACAGAAGCTCATCGCGGAATGATAATTCGGGACGTTCTAGAGACAGTCGCGACGAAGGTGCCGTCGAGCCACCCCCCGATTATTCTCCCCCGAGAGATCGAAGAGGGAGCGCGGACAGAGATAGGACTCCGCCGCGTCGCCGCGACAGAGACGAAAGGAAACAGAATCAAAAAACGCGCTTCGCTGACAACGGCAGGCGGCCCTCACCCGCGCGGAAGTCGGTCGGCTCGGCGATTGGCAACTCGTTCAGGAAGCTAATGGGGAAGATCCGCTCCGCGTCAGCCGAGCGGAAGGTCCGCCAGCGCACCTCTCGGACGCCGTCGCCGGAGCACTCCTCGCGCACATACAAGCAGTACGGAGGAGAACTCGCGCCCCCCTCCGCCCCCCCGCACCGGTACTACCTCGGCGAGGACCCTTTTGCGCCCAGCATCTACGGCCGTGAACACAAGTACGAGGGCAGTCCGAGACGAGCCGCTGCTGGTGACAGCCGCGAGCACCGTGACAGGTGAGCACTCCATCATAACCCTTTATAAACGTTGCGTCGTAAATGAAAACGATCGTAAAATCTTACATGGACATAATAGCTTGCTGCTACAACCTATTGTTTAACGAAACGATAAATAACCTTTTTTTTTAAATAGTGTTAACGAGCATTCAATTTTTATGCCCACCTGTTTATTATCCTTAGACCTTAAATAGAATGCTGTCCTACAGAGATCCATGCCACCTCCTACACTGAGAGATACTATGCATAAAATTTAATTAATGCTTCTTGTTTTGATATTATCATACAATTATAGGCTCAATGGTTTATCGTGGTTACATAATTATTTTTTACGTCGTATTAAGATTTTGTGCGTAGTAAAAAGGATAATTAAAATTATATTGTTGAATGTAACTTTTGTTCAACGTGGAGGCAAAATTGTGTTAGATGTTGAATTATTGATAGAAACTATTGCCTTGAATCATGAACTAACTATAATTGTTTCACTCAACTCCATGGCCTCAAGAACCTGTATTGCATTAATTATATTATTATTAGAACTGCACGCGAGTATAAAATATCTATGGAAAAGTAAAACTCAGTCCTTAAACATCTTGTTTAGCAACACAACCTATACCTACCGACCAACATACTCGTTTTTAGATTCGAATAAGTCAAAAAAGTAAAAGTATCTAATTTTGAAAATTTCTACTGTAGGGGACTCAATGTTTACCTAATCTTGTAGCGAAATATTTATCTAGATTTTCATACTTAGACGTAGCGTACTGACCAGTGGCGCAGCTAGTTACAAGGGCCCTGGCGTGAATAAAAAATATACATCGGTTTCGGTTTTTAAACATATTTATTCCTCCAAAAAAATCACTATCTAAACAGTAAACTAAAATAATTTCGCGTTATACAATGACTAGCGTATATCTATAGATTTTATATGATTTACTCACGTAAAGGACATCAATATGAGTGGTACTAAAATCAAATAAAATTGAACCACTTTATAGTTTATTGACATTAGCTTACTTACTTCTGATATAGCATTGATTTATTAACTATCACTAAAAAAAAAATTTTAACTTGAATTCACAATTTTTCGAGAGTTCAGTTCTCTGGTAAGGATTCGAGGGCCCCAGTGCTTATAGGCCCCGGGGCACAAGCCCCTTGGTAGCTACGCTACTGTGTCTGACTTATCTAGATATCTCATTTAAATGTTTGTTATAATATCTTTGTAGAGCCGTGATAGCCCAGATAGCCAGATAGGTTAGCGTGATATGACCTCTGCCTCCGATTTTGGAGGGTGTGGGTTCGAATCCGGTCCGGGGCAATGCACCTCCAACTTTTCAGTTGTGTGCATTTTTTAAGAAATTAAATATCACGTGTCTCAATCGGTGAAGGAAAACATCGTGAGGAAACCTGCATACCAGAGAATTATCTTAATTCTTTTTTTTATTTTAATTGGGCCAGCGTCGTGGACTATTGGCCTAACCCCTCTCATTCTGAGAGCAGACTCGAGCTCAGCAGTGAGCCGAATATGGGTTGATGACGACGATAATATCTTTGTCAATTTATTGTATACGTTTTTACTAGGTCCGTAACGGGGATTAGCAAAATCTTTACCTATTAATTTACCGTACAAAAGAATACGAGCTAGATAACCGGAGTCATACGTGCAACATTATACCAATAAGTTTTTTTTTAATTTTCGACGTTTAAATTTAATACTAGAAATAAATAAATAAAATACCTACTTTGGACTTTAATATTCATTCGACTGTCGACATTATAAACAAAGCGATTTTAGAGGAGAGAGATATATCTATTTTCACAACTTTTTCAAATAAAATTCATTATTAACTTATATTAAAATAACATGAATAAGATATTAATTCTTCTTCGGTAAAATAATATGACATGCTCATGCATTAAAAACTTATAATTATAAATTTTGAGTTAAATTATAATTTTGCTGAATTTAATGAGAAGTCTTATGACTCAGTCGCATTTATATTATAAAAGCGAAAGTTTGTTTGTGTGAATGTTTGTTACTCCTTTACACCTCAATTAAACTGCACCGATTGGAATGAAATTTACACTGATTTAACACATAGGCTAGTTATTAAAAACAAGTCATTTTATCACGGAAAAATCCATGGTACCCGCGGAAACTGCATTTTATTAACTACTATGTTGATATCAGTCAAACGGTTAACGAGGCTTGTATTTATACATACTCTCAAATAATCTTTGGTAGGCAAAAAGTTACAAATATTTATTAGGTATCTATTTTGGAAGGCGCGGAATTTGTAGAAAACTGCATTGCATCAGCTATTTTGATAGTAGGCTGTTTACAGTGCCAAAGCATCAGACGTAGTAATAAGATATACAATACACTATACATACATAGATTTATTTACATATACCCTGTTTGGTGGTAAAAAATGACAAATATCTACTTTGGAAGGCTTTATAATGTAGAGGCGGAAGATGAAACTGGTAAATATTGTAAAGATAAATGTTCTACCTTGCGGTTGCATTCTTATACTATTGTACCTACCTACGTGTCTATTACAATTTATAATTAGGTACGACTAAGATGTGGTTTGCAAGAATAATAAACGATTTAGACCTGTGTTGAGTTACTTCCGACTTCTAGGAATTGTTTAGTCCTATATTTTTAACTAGAGGCCCGAGACTCCGTCCGCCTTTCGTCATCAACCCATATTCGGCTCACTGCTGAGCTCGAGTCTCCTCCCAGAATGAGAGGGGTTAGGCCAATAGTCCACCACGCTGGCCCAATGCGAATTGGCAGACTTCACACACGCAGAGAATGAAGATAATTCTCTGGTATGCAGGTTTCCTCACGATGTTTTCCTTCACCGATTGAGACACGTGATATTTAATTTCTTAAAATGCACACAACTGAAAAGTTGGAGGTGCATGCCCCGGACCGGATTCGAACCCACACCCTCCGGAATCGGAGGCAGAGGTCATATCCACTGGACTATCACTGCTCTAGACCTGTTTAATTAGGCGTCCGCCTTTGGACCTGTTTAGTTAGGGCCTGTCGCAAAATCAGTTCATATAGGACGTCTACTAACTATAAATTACTTCCCTGCCAAATTTCATCTTTCTACATCAAGCGTTTTTGAGATTCCGTGCCGAGTGAACACGTGACCTTTCGCGTTTATTTATTTAGATGATAAAAATGAGCTCAACAATAAAAACTCAAACCTAGAGAATTGTGTACCTAATGCGAAAAAGTACGCTTTGCTTTTGTATTATATCAGTCCAGATTTTTAATTGTCGAAATTTAAAAAAAAACGTATTTTTTTTGTATTTCCTACGATATACCATTGGTATTCCTGGCCTATTTTGGCCTTGATGAGTTCTTTTTACCAACAAACAAATTAAAAATGAGGGTATAAATCACTAGTCATTTCACACCTAATAATAATTATAATTAATTTGTTCTTTTATTAATGAAAATAAGTTTGACAAATAAGCTTAGAACAATTAGATATGGTTAATATATTTTATTTAACATTTAATATGCAAATCACACATAATTAAAAATAAATAAGTTATGAAATGACATGCGTTTTCTACCTTCATTTCTAATTTCTTTGTTGATAAACAGTAAACAGTTTCTCAACAACAAAGGCTCTAGTACCTACTTATTTGTAAAACAATAGTTTTTTAAAGACATCAACGAAACCGTTATGTAATCAGACCGTTAATGTAAATACGCTTAAGAATATTTACTATGTGTAATACGTAGTAGAATCTTTAGAAATAGCAAAAACTAACACATGTTTACTATGTAAATTTTATTTTATCTAAACAAGAAAAAGATTCTTTTAGCTAGTTTTTTAAAACTAGTTCGCTTATATTGAAAGTTTTAAGCAACATACATAGTAATTAATCTAATGCGAGTAGCAATGATAATTTTATACAATAGATTGGTTACGTCCCTACAAAATTATTGCAAAAAGTGATACGAATAGTAAACTACAAAACTTAGCGCACGCATGCACAATTTTGTGTTTAATTCCATTATTTATTTATATAAATATAGTTTTTGCACTTCCTAAACACACAACTCTACATTGTAGACGATATTTAGGTATTATTTGTTTAAATAACGTTCGTTGTTGACCACAACTAACATTAAGATGTGGAAATTTTCTCTTTTGAGCGCCTTATTTTTCTTGACCTAATAACATATCTAACAGTATTTAACATCATTCCCGAGTAGTGATAAAGAGGTCATTCCTTACTAATCTATAGGAAAATTGTAGGTGGATATAGGTTTTCTATAAGTAATTCGGTTTAAAATTTAAATACAATGTTTAAGTGGGTAGAAAAAATTCACAAAAGCTTGGGCGACATTCCTATAATCAGGTTGAAAAGTCATTAAACAGAAAACAATTGCCTTTATATCAATCAAAACTACGCGTCAGTTGTGCCGACCGACTCAATACTTTCCGGCATATCTTGCCATTTAATTCTGTCGGTGTCCATGGGCTTTGCCTAGTATGGATAAATAAGTGGTCGACAAAACAGCCCTTATTTAGCTCACACACTCTGAGTCACCGGTGTATGCCGGGTGAAACAGTCTTGAATATGAACTATTTGTTCTCGTAATGACAAAGTGTGAGTCATTGCAAGAAAATTCTTCCAACAGGTGTAGGTTTTGTTTCGGTGTCGTATGTCGTATAATGTAAATTAGTTTAACATAAGTATCATTGCGCATTGTAATTCATACGTTTTCCTGATTGTTTTTGTCTTCTCGCTGTGGCTTTTGTATAATTGACTGGCAAAAAAATATGTCATTTGTTAAACGCTGGCATTCAGAAACTACGTAATTCATCACATGAGACATCTCGGTAATGATATATAATTGGATGTCCAGTGTGTATAACTTAAGCTGTAACCCAGAAAAATAGCCTGAATTGCGCTGGCATCTACATACATGTAAACAAAGTGCGATCGTTAGACGTGTGGGTTGAGGTTCCCCATTGAATCCAATTACGTTCTAAAACATAAGATTACATGTTTTTATGATACAAGGAGGCACAATGGATAAACGTGGGCTGTCTTTGATCACGATGTAGTGATAAAATTCTAACTGTTTTTTTTGTCTCTGTTACAGGGGCCAGTTCTCGAGCACTCTCGGCAGGTTCAGTCACTCCACGAGTAGACTAAATCCGGGCGAAGCAGACGAAGACTACTCGCGAAGCGCGCAGACTCTGCCGCGCAAATTACACGACCGCAAAGAGAAGACCACCGAAAAGCCAAGCTCCAGTAAGTACTGGCAACGGCTCACAAACAACAAGCGGTCTACTAGTGCCATAAATATATCGAATAACGTATCAACACCGCCAGAGGGGAAGATAAACGGGTATCCGCCTGGCCCTGCGAAGCCAGCGCGGATCTACAAGGGTCTCAACAGGAGCAAGAGTTTTGCTATGGGAGCACCGGAACAAGAGACACATCCACGTTACGTCACTGGCATGAGCAGAAATTATTCCACCATGTACAAATCAAATCCACACCTGAGTAAACTGGACGAAACCCCAGAACAATTAAAGAGTCCGGGTATAGTGTCAATCATCAATAGAAGCCAACGAGATTTAGCTGATGCGGTTTCACGAGAAACTGAACGTCGTCGTGACGGCCTATTTGGTGCGCGATACGGTAAAACAACGCCCGTGAACAACGGACATACAAACGGATATAATAAATCTTACGATGAAACAGACAAGAAGAAGATATTCCTCAAGGGGCTACGCGAGAGGGCTCCAGACCTATATCAGACATTACATGCGGATGACGATTCAGACGGTAGCAGATTATCATCCCGATACAACACGCCGTCGCCTCATTATAAAGAACGGATATCTGAGGAACGTAAAATACCATTGTACAAAACCGAATCCCTGAATAGAGAATCGAGTCCGTTCGTGACGCGCTTAGAAACGAGAATAAAAGCACCAGTGAATCGACGAGAGAGTAACAGCAGTGACAATTACTCTGAAACATACAGATACACAACGCGTTCAGCCAATCCTGAACGGCCTACTGTCACAGATACTGTAGAAACTGTTAGTAAAAAAGTGATCCCATCTAGAGACGGGCGGTCCAAGGAAATAATACAATCCAGAGAGGTGAATTCGGTGACAAAGAGTCGCGGTTACAACGAACCTCTCACGAGTACAAAGTACTATGAGAATGGCATTCGTAGTCCCCTCGGATATGAATCTAAAAATGGGGCAGCGCCATTGTATGCCGAACGAAGGAGAAGTAATTACAAATTATCTGAAAAACTGAGAGATTATTGAAAACTGAACGCGACTTGATTATTATTGCCATATTTTCATTTAACATGTTAGTGTCACACAGACTGAAAAGTTAAAATTTAATCACACGTTAAGTTAGTTTATCATTAACTGCATTCGTTAACATTTCATTGTTAATTTAATGTTAGTTGCTTCATGTAAAAAGTCATATAGCTTTACTAATTTTATTTCGATATTATTAATTAATAAGTGATCTAATTCCGTCCAGTAAAGAATTTCTAAACGATTATACCCTCTATTGTAATAACGTTTTCTATTGATGTATGATTTTATAATTTTGATAACATTGGATATGATAAGAAGAATTAAAATTATGAATTTTAATAATTGTACCCCAAAAAATAAAATGTGTTAATACGCAACGTTGCTGAAGTTTTATTTTATAAATTTTAATTTAATATGCGAGCAAACCTCGTGCTTGTATACTTAAACTCGCTTAGTTCCCATACCAATCTTTGGGTCCACTGAACCAATTTTATAAATTATTTTATAACACATTTGCTCGTGAAGTATCTCGCACATTACGCTCATGTGCTGTAATATAACTTAAAACGTTAATCGTCTGTCTAAAAATGAACAGTACTTTTTTTAAGACTTATGAATAAAATTAACTTTGTGAGATAAAATTTAATGAAAAGCCATTTTATTGTAAAAATGACAAGCGTATCAAAATGTCATCATAAGGAAAACTCGTTTTCAGAAAGTGTGTTCAAAGCGTGTTTCCTCGCAAATGTGTTATAAAACGTCTTATGACATACATGCGCTTTGATAATTACAGCCTCTGCTTTCTTACTGTAACTCTCGCCTTTGGCCATTCGCCTCAGCTGTAATTTTCAACTTACAACAAACACGAAATTCCTAAATCCGCTTGACGTAGAAATATGAAATTCAGCAGGGAAATGATTCATAGTTAGTAGACATCCGCTAAGAACGGATTTTGAGACAGGGCCGGATTAAGGAGATCTTAGACCGCTATTACTGGATATGACCGGCCACCAGTTTGATAACCTACGAAAGTTAAGTCGATTTTGTACATGTAAATCTAAATAATCGGGTCCTAGATGATCGAAAATTTAATAGATCTTTTTGTCATACAAAAATCAGGAAAACTATATGATGGGCGTTAGTGGATACTATTATACTATTATAGTAGAAAAAAAATACTGATGGTCATCAATCAATATTTTAAGTAAGTATGTACTTGAATAATGTAATTATTATTACTTCTCAATTCTCATTTTCTTACAAAAAATAATTGTGCTTGAAAATACCATTGCAATAATAATAATTATGTAGACAAGTTCATGCTCGCATCAGCATTGAAATCTATTTGTTCAAGTGTTTTTGAACTGTTTGCTAGCGAACGTTATTTTAAGTTCAGGTTAAAATTTAATCACACTTTACTTACTTACTTTTGTTCTAAAGCATACATTAACATTTCAATGATAAAATTATTTTAAGCGATATTGTAGAACGTAGGATTATCAAAAGTTAAACAATTATTTAGTAATTAGTATATCTTCTTCTTTTCTTTTCGCTGCGCTCTTATCTATATCTATACTTATAGTAAAGTTGGTCGAATTCTATACTTTTATTCGCAATTTCAGATTTTACTTATACCATTTGTAACACCAAACGTTACCGTGGCATAGAGTACTACTAGCGCCATCTAAAGTTTATACTTATAATACGAATTCTGAACATTTTATACATTCTGTATAATGAAGATATTTTAAATTTTTTCTTGGGGGGGCATTATAAAATCAATACTGAAGTTAAAAATATTTTTTTTTAAATTTTTGTCTGTCTGTCTGTCTGAAATGACGTCATGCGTCTTTCCCACGCTCTAGGGTTGCCAACTTTTTTACAAGAAATAAAGTATATCTCGCTCTTTCTTTTAAAAAAATGCAACCATTCCTTCAGTATTTTCTGACGTTGTCACTATCGTCAGTAAACCGACTATACAGACAACCGAGTTTTTTTTAATAGAAATCGTTCATATTTTGCAATAGGGGTTAAGTCGCGGGCGTCTGCTAGTAATATTAATATACCTAAGATTAGCACCTATCGGAATTTTACGGTACTATTTCAGATGATTGTTGAAATACTACGTAACGGTGGACTGCAGATAACGTTTGTTACGTAGTTACGTTACTTATAAATAGATGGCGCTTTGTTTGGCCAAATAATTTTAGCGTAACGAAAACATTGTGCAAAAAACCAGACTCATGAGAACATGTGATTTTAAATAAAATATTTTTTTTATTTTAAAATGAAATAAATTAAAATTCTTACTCCCTCGTTATTTCTATATCGATCGTTTATACCGCCACGTTTTCTTTAGAAAAAAAAAAAATATATAGCTAATCAAATCTTTCCACAAAAAATTTTAATAAAAAAAATACAACCGACTTCAAAACCAAAAAACGTAACCAGTAAACTAAAAAGCGAGAAATAACATCATAATATGTTCTACCTGCTGATCAGTATGAAGGCGGTGCTAAGCCGGTGATGTATTAATTCAAGCCATTTAGATTTTGCAGACAGTGTTGTTTCATGTGGTCCTGTCAGAAATGGCTTAAATCAAGACAACACCGGCTAAGCACCGCCTTCATACTGATCAGCAGGTAGAACATATTATGATGTTATTTCTCGCTTTTTAGTTTACTGGTTACGTTTTTTGGTTTTGAAGTCGGTTGTATTTTTTTTATTAAAATTTTTATTATTTTTCCATTTTTAGTGTAAAATTTCGTCTCAAACGAACACATCAGACCCCTAATGACAGTCACAACCCATCTTGGTACAAAATTCTCAGCAATACAAATTAATCAAGCCCAAGCACAAGGTAGCTACCGTACACCGTTAAGGGGTTCCCTTAATTGACCTTGGTCTCCATCATCAGACCCCTAATGACAGTCACAACCCATCTTGGTACAAAGTTCTCAGCAATAGAAAGAAAGAAAGAAAGAAAGAAAGAAAGAAAGAAAAGTTTATTTAGAATACACATCATACAAAGAAAAGAGAGAAAAAAAAAAAAAACAATAAATTAAAATACATTGCAACTTGCATGATGTGATCCTAAAAGGGTCACCACTCAGCATATTGCAGTGTCCGTGGGGACACCGCGCTGATCTTCCGTGGAGCCATTAAGGTGACGTTTGGACGGTATCGAGACGTGCGGAGCGCCTCTAACAAACATCGACAAATATTAAAAGAAGACAGATACGTAAATTAAATACAAAAATATTACTAGTAGAAACAAGTGGTAAAAATAAGCCAATACGAATTAATCAAGGCCAAACACAAGGTAGTTACTGTAAACTGTTAAGGAGTTCCCTTAATTGTCCTTGGTCTTCATCACCAAACCCCTAAATGATAGTCACAACCTATTTATGTGGAAAGTTCTCATTAATACAAATAAATCAAGCCCAAACACAAGGTAACTGCTATAAATCGCCGAGGACATCCCTCGTCTGTTTTATGGCTCCATCATCAGATCGATTTTAAACCTTCATGAAATTGTAGTGCTTAAAAGTACTAAATGGAAAAGTTGACGAACACTTTAGACACCCATATAATTTTCGAAAGTTCCCCTCAATTTCTCCAGGATTCCATCATCAGATCTTGACATGATGGCAATGGGACCAAATGGGGACTATACCGTTTCAAACAAAAAAAGAATTTTTGAAATCGGTCCAGGCGTCTTTGAGTAATCGGTGTACATACATAAAAAAAAAAAAAAAAAATACCGACCGAATTGAGAACCTCCTCCTTTTTGAAGTCGGTTAAAAACAAGCGCGAGTTTGGGATTTACTTACAGTTCGCGCGGCGAGAGTTTGGCTTTGACCTTCGGATGGAGGGGATTACTGCGCATGGGTACTGTCACGCACACAATACTTTTCCTTTTTTATGTACCAGGTTGGATATTTGAGTGGGTCAAAATTCATGTATAGTGATAATAATGCTAGAAAATAATACGAAGTAGATAAACTTCTTCATTTATTAAAACTATTGATAGTTATTTTACATATTTAAAATGTTTATACAGAGACAGCAATGAAAATTCTAAATAATTGTTTTTAATAAAATTATTTATTCCAAGATACATGTAAAATTGGTACATAAGAACAAAAGAAAACTTAAAATAATTATTAAATACAGTGTGTCCCTGGATAATCTGCAACACCAAAAGGGGGTGAAACTACACCAAAATGTAATTTAAAAAAGTTAACATTAAAAAAAAGTCTTAGCAGCAGTACTATTCAGATTCTGAATCAGTTAACGGTTTAACGCCTTCTATGAATTACCGCATGGGTCATTGGTGCTGCCGACGTTGCACGAAATTGTGCAACGTCTTTTGCTTGTTGAGGGTCCGGGTTCAGGGCTTCCTCGGTCGCAGTTGTCATCATCATCATCTTCATAACCATCATCAGAATCATCGTCTTCGGAACTATCATCGGCGCGAATTATAAATTGCTCGGTAAGTAAATCAACTACATAGTCACTCTTGGCGTACTCTTCTTCTATATCTTTTACCTTCTTACATATTTTTTCCCATTCCTGGGCACCCATTAAGGATACTTTTTCTTTGATAAGTTTGGTACATTCTTGTAAATTCCATTTAACATTTTTGCTAGCTACATATTGTTTAATAGTAGCCCATGCCATTTCTATGGGGTTGAGGTCTGGATGGTAAGGCGGTAATCTCAATATGCTATGGTTTGCTTCTGCTAAAATTTGATCTATTGAAAAAGTTTTAAATCTTTCTTTATTAGCTTTTATCATGTTGTACAATTGTGGCTTGAGCATTGTTGAATCATATTGTATGCCTTTATTAGTTAGCCAATTTTGCATATCGGCTTTTTTGGTATTGGAGGACGGTGCTAAATCCCATTGTTTATTGTGGTATGAGGCGTTGTCGACAACCACTACAGAATTGGGTGGTAGGTTGGGAATTAATTGTGTCCTAAGCCATTTTTCATAATTCTCGTAATTCATGTTGTCGTGATAGTCCCCTGTTTTGGTGCCGGCTTTAAAAGTTAATAAAGCATTTGGTATAAACCCAGCTTCAGATCCTGCGTGGACTATCACAACTCGTTGTCCTTTAGAAATGGGTTTTTTTAGTCCTTCCGTAGGGCAATCGCTCCAGGCTTTGGTTGTTGAGTGCGATGAATCTACGTAGGATTCATCTGTGTAAACAATGGGTCTTCCTTCTTGTCGATATTTTTTTATTTTTCTTAAATATTCAATGCGTTGTAATCGGATATTCGATGTTTCTATTAGTAATTTACGGTTGTTTTCTGTTTTTTTCCAGCGAAATCCTAACTCCTTTACAATTACACGAAGACTTGTTTCTGACCCTTTAAAGTTTATATCTTCCTCAAGTTTCTTTTTTAGTTTCCCAATGGTGGGAAGTTCATTATTCGTCTTGTGAAAATTGTGTAAACATCTTTTTATAACACCTTGGTCAAAATTATCAATATTGGTAACTGGTTTAGCTCTGGGACGTTTTTTTCCAGGTGTTCTGAAAGTAATTAGCAAATCGGAACTCTTGGCTTGATTTGCGATATTTTTTACAGTGCCAATTGAAGTCTTAGTGGCCTCCGATGTCCGTTTTTGAATCTGAGCTAATTTACTGACTACTCTATTTAATTTAGAAACAGTTTCCGTTTTCATTACCTGCAAAGTCTCTATAGTTTGGTTATTTTCCGACTGACTGAGTAAAGAAGCAACTTCCTCAATCTTACTTCGAATTTGCTTCAATGAATCGATACATTCGTCAGCTTCTTTCTTTAAAAAGCAATTCACGTCATATATCATTTTCCGTGCTTGCCTTTTTAAAACAATGTTTTTTTTACGCATTTTTAAATCACTTTTTAATATTTAACAAAAAAACTTAAACAAACAAACTCAACAAATAATAACAATCGACAACAATTAACGAAAATAGCAATTCATTTGTGAACGTGATTGTACAACAGGAGTGCGCGGTACGTCGTTTCGGTGCGAGAGGCAGGTAACGACTGGAGCGCCAATCAGAGCACCGCGCACCCGCCCCGCACCCCGCTAATGCCCGTTGATACCCAATTTCTGATTTCTGCGCAATAACGGTCAAAGCCAAACTCTCGCCGCGCGAACAGTACTTACTTTTTGTTCTAAAGCATACATTATACATACTTACATACGTTCTCGTAGTTAGGTATTTACCAGTGGTAGAATAATCACCAAAAATCGTCTTTTTGTGTTTGCTAGTAACATAAAATTGAAAATTTAAAAAAGGTCTGAAATAATTAGTAATTAAACTCTCGATCAAATCATCAATAGGTATTTCTTTTAGTGCGCATTAATTTGAGACCCACTCGAGTATATTTGCAGACATTCGGTTATTACTTTTACCCTTCACAACTTTTAAACGGCTCAACCGATTTTCATCAAACACGTCGATGGACACTCGTAATTAAGTCACCTTTAATAAAAAAAAAACTAAATTGAAATTTTATCTTTATCCGTTCGGGAGCTATGGTGCCGCAGACAGACAGAACTCGTCGTCATCAACCCATATTCGGCTCACTGCTGAGCTCGAGTCTCCTCTCAGAATGAGAGGGGTTAGGCCAATAGTCCACCACGCTGGCCCAATGCGGATTGGCAGTCTTCACACACGCAGAGAATTAATATAATTCTCTGGTATGCAGGTTTCCTCACGATGTTTTCCTTCACCGATTGAGACACGTGATAATTAATTTCTTAAAATGCACACAACTGAAAAGTTGGAGATGCATGTCCCGGACCGGATTCGAACCCACACCCTCCGGAATCGGAGGCAGAGGTCATATCCACTGGGCTATCACGGCTCACTGGGCTATCAGACAGAACTAATAATAGACAAACACGTAAATCATAAAACACCCCTCTTTTTGCGTGGGGGGTTAAAAAATAACAACAATCTGGTAAGCAGTTTATTTTAAAAATTAAATGAATCTTCCAAGAAGGAAGTTTCCATACGACCGTGAACAGGTTGTGGTTTTTAAGGTTCCACAATGAAATATGAGTCTCCGTTAAGTAGGTACATAGATTCATGAAGTTCGTCCATGCTTATATTAGGTACTTGGTGTACATAATATGACGTGTTTCTATTCAGGAATAGACAGACACCTAAATCATAAAATAACCACTCTTTTTGCGTCGGGGGTTAAAAAATAACAACAATCTGGTAAGCAGTTTATTATGATTACTATTTATTAGCGACCAAGTATTATTACTTGGTCGCTAACTATGGGCCTCATAAGAAGGCTCAGAGTCACACAGCGGGCGATGGAACGAGCTATGTTAGGAGTATCTCTGCGTGATCGAATCAGAAATGAGGAGATCCGCAGAAGAACCAAAGTCACCGACATAGCTCAACGAGTTGCGAAGCTGAAGTGGCAATGGGCGGGGCACATAGTGCGAAGAGCCGATGGACGTTGGGGTCCCAAAGTGCTGGAATGGCAACCCCGCACTAGTAAGCGCAGTGTTGGCCGACCCCCCACCAGGTGGACTGACGACATCAAGCGAGTCGTAGGGATTCGCTGGATGCAGGTGGCTCAGTATCGTGATGTTTGGAAGTCCCTACAAAAGGCCTATGTTCTGCAGTGGACGTCCATCGGCTGATATGATGATGATGATGATGATGACTATTTATTATTCCGCACGCCAGGTATTCAGAACTATTATTTTAATAAAAAGCACGGTTAACTTTATGATGGCCTCCGTGGCGCAAAGGTATGCGCGGTGGATTTACAAAACGGAGGTTTATAATAATACTATGGGTTCGATCCCCGGCTGGACAGATTGAGATTCTCTTAATTGGTCCAGGTCTGGCTGATGGGAGGCTTCGGCCGTGGCTAGTTATCACCCTACCGACAAAGACGTACCGCCAAGCGGTTTAGTGTACCGGTACGATGCCGTGTAGAAACCGGAAGGGGTGTGGATTTTCATCCTCCTCCTAACAAGTTAGTCCGCTTCCATCTTAGACTGCATCATCTCTTACCATCAGGTGAGATTGTAGTCAAGGGCTAACTTGTATGTGAAAAAAAATGAAGATCAAAGCAAATTTGATAAACTCCAAGTCATACTTCATCAAGTTCAGCTTAATTTACATGACTTTTATATATTTATAATGACAAGAGGATACTTTATCAGACTATGTTTATAAAATACACCAAAATCGCTTACGTAATGAGCAATTAAAACGCAATAATAAATGATAATGAGTAATTAATGAATCGGATATAACAATTTTATTAATACAATAAAATTATTAGTGACAGAGAATTTACAAATAAAGTTACACATAATAAATATTATGAATTATATAATATTAAGAATGGCGACCCCGCACTAGAAAGCGCAGTGTTGGTCGACCCCCCACCAGGTGGACTGACGACATCAAGCGAGTCGCAGGGATTCGCTGGATGCTGGCGGCTCAGGATCGTAATGTTTGGAAGTCCCTACAAAAGGGTTATGTCCTGCCATAGACGTCCATCGGCTGATATGATGATGATGATATAGTATTAATAATAACAATTAATAATGACACTCGTAATAGACCATGATTATTCGTAAACGCCTTGCTAAGAGAATTCAGAGCTGACATGAGATTTTTTAATTGTTTTTATCTAATGAAGCCATAATCGTGACATAAGTAAAATGTCAATCTATAAGTACTAATAATATAAAGCTGAAGAGTTTGTTTGTTCGTTTGGTTAAACGCGCTAATCTCAGGAACATGGCCATTTATCGAGGAAGGTTAAAGGCTATATATTATCCCCATATTCCTACGGGAACGGGAACCACGCGGGTGCAACCCTTTGACATAACCCTTTTGTACGGACTTTTATACATCACGATCCTAAGCCGCCTGCATCCAGCGAATTCCTGCGACTCGCTTGATGTCGTTGTAAAATCTTAAACTGAAAGAATTTTTCAAATCGGACCAGTAGTTCCTAAGATTAGCGCGTCCAATCAAACAAACAAACAAACTCTTTAGCTCTATAATATTAGTATAGATAGATATTTTATTTTAACATTTTTTTTTTGTTTTTCACATGTGCATCTTCGTTAGAGAGATAAGAAACCGCAGCTTATGTCGTTGGTAAACAATCGCTATCTTTGTAGTAGTAGTAAGTTGGTAAACTTAGTACTAGTAGTTGCAGTAGTATTAAGAGTGTGCAATATGTAATTTGGTGGTTACAAATGGTTTTAGATCTCAGATTCTGGAAAAGTTAGGAGCCTGATATTTGGGTAAATAATATTTCAAAGTGTTAGCTTCGTTATGACTATACAAAATACACAATTTGTAAAACTTTTCTCGATAGTTTATTTTTTTGAAAAATAATCTTTCAATCTCAGGAAAAGCAAACTTATTTTCTTAAATTTTCTATATTTTGGTTTTCGTTATGTTGTTTAATTTTAATTATTAATTTACTTGCAATTAGGTAAAAATGGTTTTGGCGCTCACGTCATAAAATTTGTGTCGCGCGTCAATCGCTCCGTGCTTTTCACTCACGTGAAACTTGAAAGTCATAATTCGGCGTCTCGTTTGCGCTTCGAATTTTATCCATATCGTACCGACGTGCTGCGCGCTCTTAATAGTAGTGACTAAATATAGCAGAAGCATAAAAATTAGGAATAATAAAAAATATCTTAACATTTAGAAGTTAATCCATTAAGAATGTAAAAAACTGAACAAAACACGTTTACAAAATTAGTTATCCAGTCTAAATTTAGTCAATCAAGTTTAATATTAAGTCTTTTCTCCAGTGCGCTGCTATTGTTTAGTTACTAAGCTGTATATCGCTTACATACTCATTAAGGTGCCTATATTATATTTTATACTAGTATTTAAAGTATTAACGTCTTTCTAATAAGATATCACATCACACTAATATTATAAAGGCGAAAGTTTGTGTGTAAGTGTGTAAGTATGTTTGTTCCTCTTTTAAGCTGCTACTGAAGCGATTTGTCTGAAATTTGGAATGGAAATAGATTTTACTCTGGATTAAAACATAGGCTACTTTTCATCCCGGAAAAATCCAAGGTTCCCGCTGGATTTATGAAAAACTGAATCCCACGCGGACGAAGTCGCGGGCGTCTGCTAGTAAGATATATAAATTAAAATAACAAATCCACCATGTGCTTACGGCAGGGTATTAAAAACTTTCATATTATTTTTAACAAGCAATTCTAACTGCTCGTAAATAAAAAATCTAACTGCTCGTAGCTCATAAGGTGCTCAACCTCAACATGGTTTCCCAGAAGAGTGAAGCCATCTTTAGAAATATAGTAAAGGGGATTGTCCATCCCCGGACCTCGCCTACCCTAACCATCCAACAATTTACTTATATAAAAAAAAATTCGTAATATATGATAATCAAGTATAATCAAATAAACGTTTAACGACATTTAAAATATTCATAGAAATCAATTATTTACTATCGTAAAAGTGTATATTATCGCTTGAACATTGATGTTATATTTACAATGAACTAGAACTAGCAGGCGGTTAATCATATAACGTCGTTATATCTATCAAAAGGAGGCGGAGGCCGGTAGAAACTACACACATTTAACGTTTGCTATAGCGCTCTATTCGTAGCATTGACTTCCTGTTACGACAAAATGGTGAGCGAAATATTTACATCAATATTAGGTTGTGCTACCAAATATGCTGTGTAATATCGCGTGCTAATTAAAAAAAACATCGCTTAAAAGAAAACAGTGAGAGTGCAAGCAGATAAAGTTGTTAGTAGCGTTTTGTTCATAGTGTTCTTATTTATTTCAGTTAAGACTCAACACACTATTTTTAACATTTCTTATACACTATATTGAGACAGCCGATATTTTGTATGTAACACCATTTACTTCGACGTCTCATAATATGCTACTTGCACCGATCGGTTTGGAGTTGGCT
This sequence comes from Bicyclus anynana, assembly GCF_947172395.1. Taxonomy (NCBI): domain Eukaryota; kingdom Metazoa; phylum Arthropoda; class Insecta; order Lepidoptera; family Nymphalidae; genus Bicyclus; species Bicyclus anynana. Next base: position 6,940,094 of record NC_069096.1, on the reverse strand, counting down.
CGAAGAGGACACAATGTCACGGTTATAACATCTCATAGAGAAAAGGAACCGCCTCCAAATTACAATCAAGTGATGGTCGACGATATAAAAATTTGGGAAGTAATGAGTGAGTAAAATATATTTTTATAAACTACTCGTAACTATCGAATTAAAAAATGTAAATTTATCAAACTACCTTAAACGTCTGCAACAATAAATGAGGCTTAGGCGATATCAATAGTTGTTAAATGCATTATGTGTTAAAACCAAAATTTCGTTTAAAATTTTAGCAAATTGAAAGATTAATTTTGTGAGACTGGAAATTAAAACCAGTTCTAATGAAACAGTAGTAAATATAACTGCCTCTTTAATCCTTATCTTTAGCCTATGTGGCTTCAAATGATGATCAAAATATGAAGGTTTGAAGTACTGAGTTTTTCTTTCTAGTTTCTAATTTATTTTATTTCTCCATGATTGATGTATTTCAGGTGGTGGAAGGCCAAACGTTTTTACTATGACTGATATATCAGCAGAGGAATTTCACCACATAGTTTTTTGGGAAGCAGGCTTAGCTTTTACAGAAGTAGTCTTAAATTCTACGGAAGTCAAAAAGTTTTTGGACAAAGAAAACCATTTTGATTTAGTAATTAGCGAACAATTCTTCCAAGAAGCTCTGTATGTGTTGGCCTACAAGTATAATACACCTTTGGCATTGGTTACGACTTTTGGAAATTGTATGCGGCACAATATAGCTGTAGGAAATCCTTTACAACTCGCTACCGTTATACCTGAGTTTCTAGATCTGGAAGATCCTAGTAGCTTTTGGGGAAGATTGAGAAACTTATATTTCACGATATATGAATACATTAATTGGAGGTTTGTATATCTTAGAAAACAGGAGCAGCTGGTGCAAACATATTTGCCTGACTTGCCAAAGAACAGGCCAAGTTTATATGAGCTACAGCAGAATTGTTCTTTGATGCTGATAAACAGTCACTTCAGTTTTGATGTTCCCGCTGCTTACTTACCAAACATTGTGGAGATTGGAGGGGTCCATCTTTCGCGTATAAATTCAAGTCTACCAAAGGTGAGCACCTTACTTTTATTGAAAAAAGAAAACAAGTTTATTAAGTGTTATTTCAAAGTATTGCGAGGGTAATTTGGACGAAGTCGCGGGTTTCTGCTGTACTTAATCCTACTATTATACGTATATACTCATAAATATGCTATACCCTCTTCTTACACCCCATCTCCGTGGAATATCAGGATAAAAGTTAAATAACCCTAAGTACTACGAGTATTCGTGGCTATAATAATTATGTCATTGTGCCGAAATTGATCCAGATCTGTTTAGCCGTTTTAGTAGTATAATTAATCAAAGTTTGATTTATAATACATACCTACTTATAAATGGTGTAACTACCCCGAATTTAATTTTATGTGCCTATATGTATATTATCTAATATTTATATTATCTACAACTAGTGCAAATATTCAAATTGTTGATTAGCGTAATTGTGTCCTTGATTTTGTAATCATCGAATGACTTCATCAGATTCATGTTTTAGATTAAGTGTACCTATTCTAATTTTGATAATTTTATCTTTAAAACTTATCTATATTGTACGAGCGTGGATCACATCACATCCACGTGGATTTTTCATTTATTTTAGAAAAAAAAATCCTATTGTTTCCAATCCTAATAAAACACAATGGTATTTTCATCACCATCATCATCATTATCAAATCATATTCAGCACACTGCTGAGCCCGAGTCTTCTCTCAGAATGAGAGGGGTTAGGCCAATAATCCACCACGCTGGCCCAATTCAGATCGGCAGATGTCACGCACGCAGAGAATTAAGAAAATTCTCAGGTATGCAGGTTTCGAACCTACTCCCGAATCGGAGGAAGAGGCCAATTGATACCAATACACATATATCTACTGTGTATTAGTATTAATTTTAAAATGATTATGTTGTTCAAGGTTCAACTTGTACAAGTACAATTTACAAGTACTTACATAACAGTATCGTGTCCAGTTAACATCTATAATAAAATAGGATTTTCGTGTTTTTCTCTTTTATCACCACAATTAAATTTTGTGTTACAAATATTCATAACATTCACAAAGTACACTTGATTTATACTTTTTATCATCTTTACTAAAGCTAAAGAGTTTGTTTGTTTAAACGCGCTAATCTCAGGAACTACTGGTTAGATTTGAAAAATTCTTTCAATGTTCATCATCATCATCATCATCATCATATCAGCCGATGGACGTCCACTGCAGGACATAGGCCTTTTGTAGGGACTTCCAAACATCACGATATTGAGCCACCTGCATCCAGCGAATCCCTGCGACTCGCTTGATGTTGTCAGTCCACCTGGTGGGGGGTCGGCTAACACTGCGCTTACAAGTGCGGGGTCGTCATTCCAGCACTTTGGGACCCCAACGTCCATCGGCTCTTCGAACTATGTGCCCCGCCCATTGCCACTTCAGCTTCGCAACTCGTTGAGCTATGTTGGTGACTTTGGTTCTTCTGCGGATCTCCTCATTTCTGATTCGATCACGCAGAGATACTCCTAACATTGCTCGTTCCATCGCCCGCTGTGTGACTCTGAGCCTTCTTATGAGGCCCATAGTTAGCGACCAAGTCTCGGAACCATAGGTCATCACTGGCAACACGCACTGTTCGAAGACTTTTGTCTTCAAGCACTGAGGAATTTTGGACGAAAAGATGTCGCGAAGTTTCCCGAATGCAGCCTAGCCGAGTTGGATTCGACGGTTCATCTCTTTCTCGAAATTGGACCTACCTAACTGGACCATATGTCCTATGTATATGTATTCGTCTACAATTTTGCGTGCAGCTTTCTCAACTATAACTGGGTGGAGCGATACATGAGCATTACACATTATTTTTGTTTTGGCCATGTTCATTTTCAGGTCCACCTGTTGATGTTCAATGTTAGATAGCCCATTTATCGAGAAAGGCTATAAGCTATATATTATCCCCGTATTCCTTCGGATACAGGAAACACGCGGGTGAAACTGCGCAGCGTCAGCTTGTTGTAAAATAAATTATACGAGATTTTCTCAAATTGTATCTGTTACAGAACTTACAGAAAATTATGGATGATTCAGTTGACGGAGTTGTGTATATGAACTTTGGCTCCAATGTCAGAAGCTCAGAACTGCCGGCGGAAAAGAAGAAAGCATTTCTAAATGTGTTTAGGAAAATAAAACAGACAGTAATATGGAAATGGGAAGAAGACATACTAGAAGACAAACCTAAGAATTTAGTAACACAAAAGTGGTTACCACAGAAAGAGATTCTTGGTGAGTAGTGACTATAGGAGATTATTTTTTGGAACTCCATTTTATCTAAATTTAAAATCCATTGACTTTTTCAGTTGAGCTATTCGCAGATTTGGTTGCTTTTAAATATTGAAAACCCGTTTGACATTATTAAAACTTTGTCGCAGAAGATAAAATATTTGTTTTCACATTACTCGGTGAAATATCCACGAGAAACAGACTGTTAACTTTATTTAACAAATAATATTTCACAACACTGAGTTATCGAATAAAAAAGAAATATTATATAATTTATAGTTCCCTTGGGAGTATACGTATATATTTGTCTACAAAACTCACAAATTAAACTCACATAATTATTAATTTCTAATGGTAGAATATTTTTTTAAATCTGTAGTAGTATCCAGAGATTAAACCCTAAAAATTCAGAATTTTTATTAAATAATTTATAGTTTCCGTGAGAATACAAGGGTATTGTATACGAAACTCACAAATAACGTGACTTTCTAAATGTAGAACAATTTTTAAAAACTGTAGTAGGATCCAGAGATTACACCGTAAAAATCAGAAATTTTACCTCTTTTTAACCGAGTTCAATAAAGGCGGAGGTTCTCAATTCGAAGCGTAACTTCGTCATTCATTAAGCAATTATGAAAAATTGTTCAATAATAAATATTTACCTAAGTTTTACGAAAATTTGATTAATAATTTTAATTTAAAATCAAAATAACTGAAATATGTGAACATAACCAATTTGACAAAGCTGGAAGGTAGTAGATACTTCGTAATAATTTCGAACCTTTAATTTAGTTTCACTTGTCCGTTGTCTGTGAATATTAATGTAAATTTGACACATTTCCTGGTTTCTGATTGAGCTGAAATAATTTTTTTAATTAAACCAGCTCAATTTTTAAGGTGTAAGTTTTATTTTTGGAGGATTCATAACAGTAAAGCTATGTTAGGAGTTAGGATACACTAAACATAGAAAAATAAATCTTTAAAAAAAATTTACCGACTTTAAAGATGTATTTTATTTTTCTGTGTTTATTAATATTAGAGTAATATTTATATCTACTTAAACATCTGTATTTTTTTTAATTTATTTTCAGCTCATCCTAACGTCAAAGTATTTATATCACATGGAGGTCTAATTGGAACACAAGAAGCAATATTTAACGGAGTACCGCTTATCGGTGTACCAATATATGCAGATCAGTATAATAATTTGCTACTAGCCCAACAAGCAGGCTTTGGGCGTGTACTGAAATATCATGACATCAATGAAGAAACTTTCGAAAACGTTCTTACTGATGTTATTAACAATAAAAAATACATAGAAGCGGCGAAAGAAGTTTCGCGGAGATTCAAAGACAGACCTATGACAGCTTTGGACACCGCCATGTTTTGGTTGGAGTACGTCATAAGAAACAAAGGAGCTGAGTATATGAAGAATCCAGCAATTAACATGAGTTGGGTAGCATATACAATGTTGGATGTATATGCTTTCATAATAATATTATTAGTATCAGCGTTACTTATCACTCTAAAAGTATTTAGTATTTTGCAAAACATTTTTGCAGTGTATAACACTCATGATATAAAAGTAAAAAAAAAGTCTTAAATGAATTTTAAAATTTAATTTTAAATATTATTTTTCATCCATGTTATATAAATTCAATGTCAATGTTATATATAGCTTATTGAGTGATAATTATATCAATAAATATCAAGAAAATAATTTATTGATATAATTATTATCAGTTACATAAAGAATGACCTACGGATAGATAATATAAAAATTGTATTTTTTTTATTTTTGTCTCCTCAGCATTTCATCAGTATATTTTTATCAACCACCTATTTAGGTGGTTGATAAAAATATACTACGGTTTAATAAAGTAACTACTCTGCTTAAAGTTCAAAGTTTTTATTAATTTTTTTTTTTAATTTTTACCACTTTATAGAGAGCCGTGATAGCCCAGTGGATATGACCTCTGCCTCCGATTCCGGAGGGTGTGGGTTCGAATCCGGTCCGGGGCATGCACCTCCAACTTTTCAGTTGTGTGCATTTTAAGAAATTAAATATCACGTGTCTCAATCGGTGAAGGAAAACATCGTGAGGAAACCTGCATACCAGAGAATTATCTTAATTCTCTGCGTGTGTGAAGTCTGCCAATCCGCATTGGGCCAGCGTGGTAGACTATTGGCCTAACCCCTCTCATTCTGAGAGGAGACTCGAGCTCAGCAGTGAGCCGAATATGGGTTGATGACGACGACGACCACTTTATAGACGTAATTATTGGACACCTTTTTACGGAAAACGGAATTAGTATGCAATTTTCAATTTCCAATTACGTTTTTTAAGTTGGAAGACTATTAGGTACTCTTTAAATAGCAATTGCTTAATAGCCGTTATAGTTTTCTTTGTAATTTCATTATACACATCCTAATTTCCTGAATTTTTTCATGTATTTATAAACAACCCCTCACATAAAGACCCCTTACAACTTTCAAAGACCTATCCAACGATACCCTATACAAGTAATTACACTTTACATGTAGGGAAGGTACCCTAAAAAAAATTTTTCAACATTTTATTTTCCGATTTTGTTCACATTTTTAATATGCTAATAATAATTCATGCTAATTTTTAGCTTTCTAGTAGTAAAAGTCTCTGCGCTATACCGCGGACGGACAGACATACGTGACGAAACTATAAGGGCTCCTTGTAGACTACGGAACCCTAAAAAGCTTGGAAATGAAATGTAAAAAAATAAAAGCATGACTGGCTACCTATTTTACAATACTATTTAACAATAAGTACCTATTGTTAAATAGTAATACCTATTTAACAATAGGTATTACTATTTAACAATAGGTACTTATATAAGTACCAATTGTTAAATAGTGATAAACTTAACAAAAAACTGTAGTAATAATATTTTTACCTGACGTTTTGAACGTGCTTGAATTTTGATTTGATTTTAATTGACGGCGTTGCCTTAAAATACTCCTTTAATTTTTTGTAGTATCAGCGAAACCTTCCTTGAATACTCGTGCCATGCGTTGTATGAAAAATATTGTACTATTTTTGGTCCACTTTTGATGTCGCCAAATTGAAGAAGAAGAAGAAGAAATACTTTATTGCACACAAAAATACAATTATAAATTAAAACAATAAAAAGATAAATTAAACTTACCATGCAAAGGCGGCCTTATTACTAAAAGTAATCTCTACCAGGCAACCCCTGACGAGAGAACTTGCGAAGAAAGAGTAGGAAGGTGCAATACATTATATGTAATTATATATATATAAATAATTAAATAAATATAATATAATATATACGTAAATATAATATTAAAATTTACATATGTATTACATAATATATACTACATAAATAATAAATAACAATAAAATAAATACCTCTAAAGAAAAATAAAATTTTAATTCATTGACAAATAATGTCGTTTCAAACGAAACTTAAAAATGGCAAGTGAATTACTGGCACGGACAAAAGACAAAACACAAGAATTCAATTTATAATGATGATTTAAACGATGACGATGATAATATTTAAATATCTAATAGGGATGATGACAGTTTTTTAAATTGTATATAAATTAAGAGTACACTAATAGTAAAGCAATTTTGTAAAAGGAACAGGGTATCTGCGATCATTACTTTCGGAGCTACAGGGATTTAAAGAGTCAGATTTGCGGCGCTGCCGCGGATCCCTGAAAAACGCCCCATACAAAATGGCTCGAAAAAATTACGTCATAGGCAATGTAATGATCGTTAGATTTGTATGCGCGTTCAAACAAAATTACTAATATCTTTGTTATTTGTGCGTTTATCTTTATAGTTCATATATTAAAAATTGTCACATTTAATGTAAGGAAGCTAAAACTGTATGAATTTTCATCTAATTACGATAAAAAAATTTTAATAGTTTTTGAAATTTTATAATTTGATTTATTTTGCAAATATCCAGACAATATTTGCTTTTTATGTATAAATTAGTTAACATTGATCCTATTTACCCGAATTTATCATAAAAATCAATATATTCAAACCTAGTCATCATCCCCATTATACCTAATTGCGTTGAATTGAGATCCTATTGAAGTTTTTCTTACAACACTAACGCGTGTTTTTGCCGCTAATAAAGGTCAAGTAGTACTTGACCTTTATTAGCGGCAATTTTTTTTTGGTAAATAGGAAACGCAAAAGCCGTGATAGCCCAGTGGATATGACCTCTGCCTGCGATTCGGATGGCGTAGGTTCGAATCCGGTCCGGGCATGTACCTTCAACTTTTCAGTTATGTGCATTTTTGAAAATTAAATTGGTATCACGTGTCTCAAACGGCGAAAGAATAGCATCACGTAGTTAGATGAAAATTCATACTTTATTATCTTCCTTAGCCGTCAATCGCCCAAGATTTTTTTTAACAGACGTTAAAAAGCGTTCAAATAAAAAAAATGCATTCCCATGTATATTTTTACTCGACAGTGTTTTTAAAACACGACGCTATTTTATCGAGCCGTGTAGCATTTAAAATTTGAGCGTTGGAAATAGACCATGAATTAAATTAAGAACGTATTAAATAAAAGCATCAACATTGGGTCATCACTTAACTCTTGTGCGAATGAGGACTACACTCTTTAATCTGACAACACTCAGTGATACATTTTTCTTTTTGAAGTATCTATATTAATAATTTCGTGAAGGGGTACGGTATAGACATGAAAAAACAAAGATTTCGAATCGACAACATAATAAATCCGCGAAACTCGAGTCGATTATTTTTTTTTATTTAAGTATTAAATATACTTTGAGTATTTTGTTAAATTCTAATAGCGCTGACACACAAATTGCAGTTTCCATAATATTACACGACAAAAAATATTACAACAATTATACATAGATCTATAGAAACAGTTTTTATAAACGCGTTACACCGTTGATTCTAGATTTTTGACTGAGGGGTAACGTCTAGCGAGGCGAGTCGAGTTGGTCTGAGGTATTTAACGTTCCGTTTCATACTAGCACATACATACGCCTCGCCACTCATGACTCAACACGTGACGCCATACGTTTTAAAAACTAAGTGTGCGTTTCAAAGAACTGTGGCTGTGTAAAAAGAAACTTCTTTCTGTAACCATTGATTGATAGCCAGGGATGACCTACGGATCCGAGACTTGGTCGCTGACTATGGGCCTTATTAGAAAGCTCAAAGTCACAGCGGGCGCTGGAGCGAGCTATGCTTGGAGTTTCTGTGCGTGATCGAATCAGGAATGTCACTGACATAGCTCAGCAAGTCGCGAAGCTGAGGTGGCAATGGCAAAAAGAGTCGATGGACGTTGGGCTTCAAAGGTGCTGGAATGGCTACCCCGCACCGGAAAGCGCATTGTTGGTTGACCCCCCACTAGGTGAACTGAGGATATCAAGCGGGTTGCAGGGAGCCGCCGGATGCTGGCGGCTCGAGACCGTTGTGCTTGGAGGTCAATGCAAGAGGCCTATGTCCAGCAGTGGACGTCTGTTGGTTGATATTGATCAGGTAAGCTAAAGGTAAGGATAAACCAGGAAACCTTTATTTAAAGCCACGGATATACTCGTCTACGTTCTGTGGTTCACCAACAACAACTTAAATTCTGCGTCTGCAGTTTATAGTCTTGTCACGCACGTTCCTTGTGTTAGACGCGCAATTATAATTATTATTTCTAGCGGTAGACGCATCTCATCGAACGGATTTTAATATTCTTTGTATACAAGTACGTCCACTGACTCGCATCGTACGGATCGCATCAAACGGATTTTATCTAAAAAAATCCGTAAAATAAAAAATCCGTTTGATACAATACGTCCGATACGTACGAACCCTTGAGATCATTGGACGCCTAACATAGTACGATATTTATATATGCTGTGCATATTTAAATTTAATTGATAATATTCCAAGGCAAATGCAATATATGTAACTTCAATATCTCAACGGTTAAAAGGTCGGACTCAATTCGAGAGGTTTCAGTTTGATTTACCTACTTCCGTTTGAATGCTAATTTAAATTTGCCTGCCCTAAAATGCCCTCATTTTAGGGCAGGCAAATTGACCAGATGACCTATTCACTAGTTTTAGTAACTTTAGTACCTTTTAGTAGTAATTAGCTATTGTTAATGATTTGTGATTGTTAGTGATTTTGTATTCACTATTAATTTATTAATTTATATTAGTTGTGTGCATTTTAAGAAATTAAATATCACGTGTCTCAAACGGTGAAGGAAAACATCGTGAGGAAACCTGCATACTAGAGAATTTTCTTAATTCTCTGAGTATGTGAAGTCTGCAAATACACATTGGGCCAGCGTGGTGGACTATTGGCCTAACCCCTCTCATTCTGAAAAGAGACTCGAGCTCAGCAGTGAGCCGAATATGGGTTGATAACGAACGATTAATTTATTAATCTATACATATAAAAATGAATCAATATATACCTTGGTCACGCCATCACGCGTGAACGGTTGGACCGATTTCACAATTTGTCAGGAGAAAGAAACAAACACATTTGATTGTTTGTTTGGCTTCAAAAAGTTTAACAAACAACCAAACTAAAAAAAGTTAATAAAAAAATACAACCGATTCCAAAATCACAAAAATATTTCTACTAAACTAAAAAGTGAAAAACAATGTGCTACCTTCTGATCAGTACGAAGGCGGTACTAAACCGGTGTCGTGTTAATTTAAGCAGCTTCTGAAAGAACTACATGAAAGAACACTCTGAACAACATAAATCTTTATAATATTCTTCCATGGCTTGAATTAATACATCACCAGGTTAGCATCGCCTCCAAAGTTATCAGCAGGTAGAACATAGTATGATATTATTTTTCGCTTTTTAGTTTAGTTGGTACGTTTTATGCTTTTGAAGTCGATTGAATTTTTTTTATTTATCCCTGTATTCTCACGGGAATAGGAACTATGAGTGTGAAACCGCGAGGCTCTGCCAGTGTTATATAAACAAGTTATTTTTGAGTGTGAAATGAAATGCAGGAGTGAAAGTTGAAGTGTTTGGTAGGCAGCGTATATCAATTTGTATTCAGGTATTCTCATGAATACAAATTGATTAAGCCCGATCACAGGGTAGCTACTGTAAACCATTGAGGAGTTCCTTTACTTATCCTTCGTCTTCATCATCAGACGCCTAATAACAGTTACAACTCATCTCAGAGGAAAGCCCTCATCAATAGAAATTAATCAAACCCAAACACAAGGTAACTGCACCTGTAAACCATTGAAGAGTCTGTTAAACGCTATAGTTGCCCTTACGATTTTTGAAAGTTCCTTTCGATTTTTCTAGGGTCCCAACATCATATGACCATGGGACGACCTCAGGAGTATACCCTTTCAAACAAAAAAAAAAGAGTTATTCAAATCGGTCCAAATTTCAGTCGGTCGGTTTTCGAAATGACGTTATTCATCAGGAATTGAAAACGTCTAGAAAATAATTCAAAAAATGTTTCTTGCTCATGAACAAAGACTTCACCATCACGTAAACATCGAGGCAATTCAGCTACTCGACGTTACGAATACAGTGAGAAGACTTTAACGGATCAAAACATTTGAGTTAGTGTTTAGTGACTAGTGATAGTGTAGTGTTATGTGCTAAGTAGAAGATCACGTGAACAAAGTGACCTAAAGACGTAATAGTTAGTAAAAGACTAAGATTAAGTTAATGGACATTATCTTAGTATAATAATAATATATTATAAGTTTAGGTTAAAGTTAAATCACTAATTAGTCATAAGTAGGTTAGATCGTAATTTTATGAAGTACCAAATTGGTATTTTACAACAGAGAAAAAAAAGAAAATCGGTCTAGACGTCTTCGAGTAATCGCGTAACAACATACAAAAAAAAGAACATGGTCCCGAATTGAGAAGGTCCTCCTGTTTTGAAGTCGGCTAAAATAGCCCATTTTACTTTATGATAATAAACTTTGGGATTTTTTTTTCGAATCGGTCAATTAGTTTTTGAGTTTATTCGTTACACACAAAAATACAAATCTTTTCTTTTTTATTATTAGTGTAGATAAGATAACTTATTTAATTTTTAGTATTATATAATTTCTTTACATAACATATAATATAATACAAAAATCACAAATCAAAGAGTTTATATGTAGTTCACATTAAGAGTGTGCAATATGTAATTTGGTGGTAACAAATGGTTCTGGATCTCAGATTCTGGAAAAGTTAGGAGCTTGATATTTGGGTAAATGATATTTCAAAGTGTTAGCTTCGTTATGACTATACAAAATATACGATTTGTAAAACTTTTCTCCATAGTTTATTTTTTTGAAAAATACATGTTTTGCTCACATTTTGCTTTCAATCTCAGGAAAAGCAAACTTATTTTCTTGAATTTTTGTTTTGTATAAAAAATTAGATATATATCTTGAACATGGCCATTTTGTTTTTCGTTATGTTGTTTAATTTACTTGCAATTAGGTAAAAATGGTTTTGGCGCTCACGTCATAAAATTTGCGTCGCGCGTCAATCGCTCCGTGCTTTTCACTCACGTGAAAGTCATAATTCGGCGTCTCATTTGCGCTTCGAATTTTATCCATATCGTACCGACGCGCTGCGCGCTCTTAATGCATCGCTTTAGTGAATATTAAGAACGCTAGTCTTGGCCGATCAAGGGGAATCGCAATGTCATACGATTAGAATTTTAGAGACTTCTTTGATCACTGCCTGTCCACTACTTCATTTGTCAGTCAGCTGTAGGAACTACCGCATGCATTTTTAATGTTTGTTTTTACCATTATGGATTCATTGAACATATCGTAATGTCACCGAATATATATAGTACAAATACATTACAACGTATTTAAATGTTATCGTGCTGTTTTATATTTGACGAGAATGTTGTTTCATAACATAAATGTGGTAAGTTTTTTCTAATTTATTTATTGTTATTTTTGAGTACCGTTATTTTTACTTCATTAACTACTACAACTACATAATTAAGTTATAAATCACTTAAGTTTACGTGAATTTTCAAACTAGTGCAAGTCAATTAATTTAGTGTTTAAGTTAGATAGGTAAGTAGGTATATTTAGAGTGGCATGGTATACTTTTGTTGATAAATCTAAAAAAGTGAATTTATTTTATTCAAATACAATTTTTCGTAAGTTTGTTAAATTTTAATAATGTAGGTGCGTGTAAAGATAAAATGGCACTTATGACATTATTATTTTATAATATGTGAGTTTTATTTGAATGCCATAAATGTAATGTTTTCGATATATTTTGTGATTTTTTTGTGAATTTGTGAATTTTTATTTACAGAAAACGGTAAATTATTGTAATAATTATAGTTAATACAGTATTTACGAGCTGTGATAGCCTAGTGGATATGACCTCTGCCTCCGATTCCGGAGGGGTGTGGGTTCCAATCCGGTCGGGGGCAAGCACCTCCAACTTTTTCAGTTGTGCGCATTTTAAGAAATTAAATATCACGTGTCTCAAAACGGTGAAGGAAGGAAGGAAACCTGCATACCAGAGAATTTTCATAATTCTCTGCGTGTGTGTAGGCCAGCGTAGTGGACTATTGGCCTAACCCCTCTCATTCTGAGAGGAGACTCGAGCTCAGCAGTGAACCGAATACGGGTTGATAATGAAGATGATGATGATGACAGTATTTACAAAGAATATTTTTATTATAGGTATGTTGTAAGACTTTCACACAACGGTACTAATACTGTAACGGTATTATACCGATATTTATAGTTTATAATCGTTGGTTTTAAACATTGACCTCTTATAATGAAATGACGCACAATCATCTAGATATTTTACTTAAAAAATGGCCCGTTTTGCTTTGACAGTTTTAGCATTGGCAAAGAAAATTATACCTAAAAGCCTTTAAATGTAGTCAAATATTCAATAAAATCCCAAATTCAGAGCAAATTCAATCTTGAGGATTGAGTTTAAAGTTGAATTTGCAAATGCGACTACATGAATTTAGTGCCAAGAAGTTGTGTTTGGCACTAATTGAGTGGAGACGTTTTTTGGTCGCTAATTGTGCATCCACTTTTAATAGGAGATCGATGGTTTCAGATGAACTTTGATCTTAACGCACTACAGCTGTTTTTAGTTTTTACTATAATACTAATGCTATCAATGATAATAAATACTGTTAGATGTGTTACTAGTGCATGAAAAATTAACCGCTCAAAAGAGGAAATTTACACACAACTCAATGTTAGTTGTGGTCAACAACGAATGTTATTTAAACAAATAATACCTTAATGTCGTCTACAATGTCGAGTTATGTGCTCGATATATAGGATATATATAAAAACGATATATAGGATACGACATATATACATAATGGATTAAAAGACAAAATTGTGTGCTCTCAGTGTTGTAGCCTATTTATTATTCGAATCACTTTTTACGGTGATTTTGTAGGCACGTAATCGATCTATAGTACAAAATTATTATAGAATGCTATAAGGAGCTAAAGTTTGTGATAATCTCTGGATCTACTGAAATGATTTTTAAAGTTCTTTTACCAGTAGAATGCCACGTTATTTGTGAGTGTCATAGGCTCCAGGCACATTAATTTATCCCCGTATTCTTACGGGAACGGGAACTACGCGGGTGTAACCACGGGGCATCGGCTAGTTTTTAATAATTTTGAATTTCGATAAAATTGATCATGTGTCGACAAAACACGACAGATAGACTTATTGGATGATGACTGTTTAGTATACCAAGTCTCGTAGATCTAGATATTTGCATATTATTGACTCATAATGGATGTTCATTTAAGTATATATTATTATCTCTTAACAATTTATTTTCAAGGTCAAATCGACACTGTGGACAAAAGAATATAATTATACGTATGTCTAGCTATATAATTTAAAAAATAACTAGGTAATCCACTGACTGACAGCCATGGAAATTTACTTCCTTTAGCACAGTTAATTTGCAATAAAGAACAAATTTTCTTGTAAATATACTTTGATGTGATTTTATGTAACATATCAGACTACTGATATGTTACATAAAATCACATCACATAACACTAATATAATAAACGTGAAAGTTTGTGTGTGTCTAAGTGTATAAGTATGTTTGTTCCTCTTTTACGCTGCGGCTACGGAAGGGATTTGGCTGAAATTTGGAATAGAAATAGATTTTACTCTGAATTAACACATAGGCTACTTTTCATCTCGGAAAAATCCATGGATCCCGCGGGATTTGTGAAATACTTTCAGTAGTCAGTCGCGTCAGCTAGTATTGTATAAACTTATTTTTGAAGAAGTAAAAGTTCTTCGCGGACAAGATGCGGGATCTACTAATTAGAATATGTATTTGTAACCGTAAATGTATGAAACTTCATCATCATCATTACAACCCATAATCGACTCAGTTTTGAGCACGGGTCTCCTCTCAGAATGAGACGGGTTAGGCCTTAGTCCACCACGCTGGCCAAATGCGGATTTGCAGACTTCACACATGTAGAGGATTAAGAAAATTCTCAGGTATTTAGGTTTCCTCACCATGCTTTTCCTTCACCGTTTGACACGTGATATTTAATTTCTTTAAATGCGCATGACTGGAAAGTTGGAGACGCATGCCCCGGACCGGATTCGAACCTATGCCCTCCTAATCGAAGACAGAAGTCATATCCACTAGGCTATCACGTCAATGACTCAAATGAATCTTAGGAATTGTATATAATTTCAAATGGAATTCTAGAAATTGTATACAATGACGGATTACAAACATTTCCGACATATTATGTCGCAGCCATTGGGATGAAATGGCAAGCTAAAATACACCGCCTAGGACGTTCGTTAAACCACGGCATACAATGAAAATATGTGCAGGCTGAGAGTGAATTGTACTAGAATCGCACAACGTTTAACAACTTGGCTTATAGAAATTCAGCCCTTTGAAGATGACATGCCAGAGCTAAGGCAGCTAAGGTGACCAGGAGTTCCACTCAAACCCGAGACAGCTTTGTGATATTACTGGATAGTTCATTATCAGCCACTAGACGTCTACTGCTGGACATAGGCCTCTTGCATGGACTTCCATGCAAAACGGTTTCGAGTCGCCAGCATCCAGGGGCTTCCTGCAATCCACTTAATGTCCTCGGTCCGCCTAGTGGGGGGTCGACCAACTACGCTTTCCAGTCGCCATTCCACCATCTTGGGTCCCCAACGTCCATCGGCTCTTCGAACTATGTGGCTTGTCCATTGCCACTTCAGCTTCGCAACTGCGTCCTCATTTCTGATTCGATCACGCACAGAAACTCCAAGCATAGCTCGTTCCATCGCCCGCTGAGTGACTTTGAGCCTTCTAATAAGGCCCATAGTTATCGACCAAGTCTCGAATCCGTAGGTCATCACTGGCATCACTGGCATTGTTAGTAATACAAGTATTTTCAGGTGTATTACTGGATAGTAATACACCTCAAAATAGGATATTATTTGAGATTTGGTTAGGGTAACCATGATGAATAGGCGTCTTATTAGCTGGCCAGCCTGGCTGGCTGCAACGTATCAAATACAAACTTTTAGTTTATTCAAAAACCCTTTCCTATTGCAGGTGGCAGCAGTGCTGTCGGCGTTGTTATTATTAGCAGGTTATACGGAATCTGCGAACATTTTACACGTTATACCTTTTTCAGCAATGTCTCATTACATATTTCTAAGACATATTGGATTGGAATTGGCTCAAAGAGGTCATAATGTGACCGTAATCACGACACACACAGAGAAAAATCCACCGTCCAATTATTACCAAGTCCAAGTGCAAAAAAAACAAATTTGGGAACTGATAGGTATGTCAAATTCAAAATTACATTCATACAGTTAATTTTGTTATGTACATATCGATTGCGATTTGAAGTACAATTAATATAATCATTAATCAGCCTACTACAGGACCTACTGTAAGAACGGAGGTCTAAGCTCTATAGACCCTCCTATAAAGAGGGCTAAGAGCTTAGACCTGCCACATAACTATAACATATATCATAGTGTCCAGGACTGACAGCATATCATGCTCTCCGAGGCACGAACGTATCACAATATCACTATCTTCCCAATTTCAAAAACTCAGTGAACAGTTATTATGTATATAAATTGCTACAGTTTATTTCTTTTAAAAATTTGCCCTTACAACAAATGTAATAATAACCAGTCATATCTACTTAGTTACTAGTCTATAAGAGCAGTGATAACGCTATGATTATGTTATCATTATACTCACGTACAAAAGTTTATCAATGCACTTATTGTATTTAAAGTGTGACATATTTATTTTTAGGGGGCGAGAGACCAAATATTTTTGATATGGCTGAGTTATCTTCTGAGGAATTTCATCATAAAGTAGTTTGGCCGGGTGGACTCGCCTTTACGGAGCTGACATTAAATTCATCTGACGTTCAAGAATTCTTAAAGAAAGACAATACGTTTGACTTAGTTATATGTGAACAGTTTGTCCAGGAAGCTTTGTACACGCTCGCATCTAAATACAATGCTCCTTTGGTAATAATATCAACGTTTGGAAACTGTATGAGACATAATATCATGACACGGAATCCTCTCCAATTGGCCACAGTTCTGGCAGAATATTTGAAATTAAATAATCCTGGCAATTTTTGGGGACGCCTGAGGAACCTGTATTTTACCGTCTACGAATACCTTTGGTGGAGATATTGGTATCTTGAGAAGCAAGAGGACCTCGTTAAAAAGTATTTGCCAGATTTGATCGGTAAAACCCCAAGTTTGTATGAAATGCAGAAAAATGCTTCTTTAATGCTAATAAATAGTCACTTCAGTTTCGATACTCCTACTGCATATTTACCAAATATAGTTGAAATCGGTGGAATGCATGTCAGAAAGAGTAATAAAAGCCTACCAGATGTAAGATTTTCATTTGTTTTATCATTATCTATAGGTATTAAAAATTGCAGGGGGTAATTTCTGGATCTACTGAAACAATTTTGCTATTAGAAACCACGTTATTTGTGGCATAGGCTACATTATGTCCCCATAATCTCAAGGGAACGGGAACTACGCGGGTCAAATCGCGGGGTGTCCGTTAGTGTTCTATAACTTAATAGTTAGCCTGCTTATTTTTTGCATACCTGTATCACCTATTAGCAGACGCTCATTACAAATACCATAGCTATTTATTTATTGGTAAAAAAATGTTCACAGTCGGTTTAGAAAATCTAGAGATTACCCCTTACAAACTCACAAACTACTTTAAATTTGTATCCTAAATTAACCAGTAAAGTGGTGGTATACTACATCTTTCTTACTTTCCCAGTGGATATGACCTCAGCCTCCGATTCCGGGGGTGTGGGTTCGAATCCGGTCCGGGTCATGCACCTCCAACTTTTCAGTTGTGTGCATTTTAAGAAATTAAATATCACGTGTCTCAATCGGTGAAGGAAAACATCGTGAGGAAACCTGCATACCAGAGAATTATCTTAATTCTCTGCGTGTGTGAAGTCTGCCAATCCGCATTAGGCCAGCGTGGTGGACTATTGGCCTAACCCCTCTCATTCTGAGAGGAGACTCGAGCTCAGCAGTGAGCCGAATATGGGTTGATGACGACGATACTACTTCTTTATATTGAAATTTTTAAATCACTCTTTAATTTAAATAATTTTCAGGATTTACAAAAGCTTTTGGACGAATCGAAACATGGAGTGGTATACATGAGTTTTGGTTCCAATATCAGAAGTGCAGAATTGCCAGAGCATAAAAAGAAAGCATTTTTAAACGTTTTCAAGGAACTTAAGCAGACTGTTTTGTGGAAGTGGGAGGAGGATGTATTGGAAGGAAAACCAAAGAATTTGTTTACGGGTAAATGGTTACCACAACAAGAAATTATTGGTGAGTCATCAACTTATAAACTACTAGCGGACGCTCGCGACTTTGTCCGCCTTTAGATTTCCTTCCGGCCCTGTCACAAAATCCGTTCCAACCGGACGTTAGTCTTACTTCCATCTTTGTACATCAAGCGGTTATCGATTAAGATTAACATTATTTTTTATTAAACATGCATTTATTTATTTTGATTTTGAAAATATAAGGAATATTTTTATGATTTTTGAAAATTAAAAGTTATTCTATTGAAAGCATACATTTAAGGTTGCATTTGTCAGAAGATGTAATTTAAGTTTTTTAGATATCAAGGAGGAGTTATAGTAAAATTAAACTAAAGTTTGTGAGATTTCTAACCTTGTCACACGGCTGCCATCTTGGAAAAATATTTTTATGGCTTATCTGACAAGTTATATATTATATATTTTATATATTTTTTGTGAAATCACAAAAAAAATATCTGCAACAACTGCTACTTAGTCAAGTAATTTTTAGTTGCAGACCTAAAGCTAACAATAACATGTTCTAAGCAAAAATCGATAAAATTTTGAGATTTTTTTATTCGTAATTAATAAATCATTCTAAGCCCGAAAGTGACATTCTGAGTAAGTATGTTTGTTTACATGAAATGTAAAAAAAAAACTTTTTATGTTCCAGCACATCCGAATATCAAGCTCTTTATAACTCACGGAGGCTTAATAGGTATGCAAGAGGCAATATATAATGGAGTACCTATTGTAGGTGTACCAATATTCAGCGATCAATACAATAACGTACTCCTTGCTGAAGAAGTGGGTGTCGGAAAATTACTGCACTATAACGATTTCAATGAAGATACGTTAAACAAAACTATTAACGAAATACTGAACAATGACTCGTACTTGAAAACAGCAAGAGAAGTACAAAAAAGATGGAACGATAGACCGATGAGTCCCTTAGACACAACGATATTTTGGTTAGAATATGTAATAAGAAACAAAGGTGCTGAATATATGAAGAACCCAGCAAGAAATATGAATTGGTTTGAGTATACTATGTTGGACGTTTATGCATTTATACTACTTATCATAGTAGCTGTTTTAGCCTTTTTTTTGAAACTAATACTAATTGTCAGGGCTATTGTATATGGTAATCAGACTAATAAAATGACAAAAAGAAAAAAGAGGTTGTGAAATATAAGAACATTTAGATTATACTAGTTTACCATTATTTTACGGAATAGGGATGATAAATAGGTTTGAATATATTGATTTTTATGAAACATTCGGGTAAATAAGGTCAATGTTAACTAATTTATACATAAAAAGCAAAGATTGACTGGATATTTACAAAACAAATAAGATTATCAAATTTCAATATCTATCAAAAATCTTTTATCGTAATTAGATGAAAATTCATAGTTTTATTTAAATCCCTGTAGCTAAAAAATTAATGATCGCAGATATCCTGTTACTCTTACAAAATTGCTTTACTATTAGCATACTCTTGATTTATATATAATTCAAAAAACTGTGATCATCCCTATTGCAATTTTTTAAATTCCTGTTATATTTTACCTTTATATTCCTGTTATATTTCCTTACAGGAACTATAAGCGTTTTATAGTTTTTGTACGTCATTTCATTTTTGTACGTCAAGCGGATTCGATATTTCGTGATGACCTTTTGCTTTTATATATTTAGATATAGATGTAGATTAAGTTTATAAAATAAATATGTAATTATTTATAATGATGATATATTATTAAGCCTATATAACTTGGTGAAAATATAACATTCTATTGATAAAAGAATTTTCAAAATCGTTCAGTAGATCCAGATCCTCTCTATAATATTAGTAAAGACCAGCCGAACCGCGGTTTCATCTTCGTAGTTCTCGGTCATATGGGAATAAGGTATAAAATATGGCCTATGATCATCAGGAATAATGTAGGATTCTACTTAATGGTGAAAGCAATTTTTCAAATCAGTCCAGTAGTGTCAGAGCCTACTTATTGCAAACAAAAAAACAAACAAATCTTTCCTCTTTATATAGACATACTCGTAAATAAGTTACAACATAACAACAGTGTAGTATTCTTCGATAACGATGCATTTTGTAGATATTGGCGAATTCAGTTGTAAAATCTTATCTTAAAATTGTAAAAGATTTATCATGAAATGTTCGTAAGAGATTGTATCACTTTTATTATTAGAGATAACCTTGTACATATTTATTTAAAACTAGCGCACGCCCGCGACCTCGTCCGCCCTTAGACCCTTTAATCCAACCCTTACAGTAGTATCTCCCGTTTTCCCAACATTTCCCTTCACTGCTCTGCTCCTATTGATCGTAGCGTGATGAAAAGTATACTTTAACCTGCCCAGGAATATGAGGAATAATTGTACCAAGTTTCGTTAAAATCCGTCGAGTAGTTTTTGTTTTACGATAACGAACATTCAGACAGACAGACAGACAAAAATTTTACTGATTGCACTTTTGGCATCAGTATCGATCACTAATCACCCCCTGGTAGTTATTTTGGAAATATATTTCATGTACACAATTAACCTCTCTACAGATTTATTATACTTATATTTTATATGTATAAATAAAAATAATATTTTTACACCAAACTCAAGCTTCCCTTCAATTTTAGTCTATTGTTGTAACAAATCGATGTTATTGTTTTCGAATTTCCTCGCAACACGGTTTATTGTTTGAATTTGGCTGGAACAAATTTTGACATTAAATTACAAAGTTGAAAGTAATGGGTTCAATTGAAATTTGTTTTAACATTAATTATGCTGGCAGTTAAAACTTCTTTGCCACTCGAAATTAGTGTCGAGACGTGTAACGAGGAAAACTCATTTAAAGTATTTAAAACAACTTTAATTTAATAACGTTAGAATAACTTTTCGAATAGTAGGTATATATTATGTTAACCCATTAATGTCCTAAATGAAACATATCGTATTTTTTTAAAATTTGTGTTTTATTGAATTAGTATAGTTTTTGCAGACTCAGGAGTGGATTACAAAAATAAGAAAACTAATGTCGAACAAAGGTTATGATTCACAACATTTGTCAGGACTACTTTATTAACAAATTAAACCAAAATAAGACCCTAGAATGGCTGAGAATGACCTTGAGTGAAGTCACGCACTTGTAAACGTTGTGTGTAGGGTTAAGGACGTCCTTTATGGTTAACCAACACTCCCCTTTTCCACTGAAATCAATCCCCGCCTATCCCACGTCACCATAAAGAATTAAACAACAAGAAATGTGGATGGCTTCAACGCCACGAGTACACTGAAGCCGACCGACGGGCGCCTTATATCGCAAGTCGTTCCCGCCAACCGATCGTTACCCCTCTCAAACTCCCCACTCTTTACGAAAATAAGTCGCGCCACCTGACGGTCATATCTGTCTCAGACTACTATTTCCTACAATAGACTAATTAAGACATATAAAAAGAAAAACAAATCAACAAATGTTAACGCTTTGAAAACAAAAAAAAATGTTTAGGAATGACAGATCCGATCGATAACTTGATCACGTAATTTGTCGATAACAAACATTCCCATACACTTTATAATTTTCGAAGCGTTTGCGATTGTAGAAAGTGAATCGACGAGCCACATGGCTATATAGACGCAGTAGAGAGCCTAATGCTTGCTTATATAATTAATGAGGCATCTCAGTATATTTTAGGTACTTAAACAATTTATCAACATCGTTATCAGCCTATTTTATCGGACCAGACTTCCCTCTCAGTAAGAGAGTCTTAAGACTAAAGATTTTTACATAATTAGAATTATATCTAATTAGCGAACGCCCGCGACTTCGTCCACGTGAAACCCTACCCTAAATCCTATGTCCACCTCCTGGGTTCCAAGCTACCTTTACACCAATTTTTAGCCAAATGAGTCCAGCCGTTCTTGTGTTTTAAAAACCAACACGGCTTTCTTTTATATACAAGGTGTCCCCGTAAATAGTGCAACATACTTTGCAGGGTGATACTGATAGCTTACATCAAGGATTAATGATAAATAGTGCCAGGTTTGAAATATTCAGGTATATCACGAACAAGCTAAATGTAAGGTTATTTATTTTATTCATTATTCTACAAAAAACATATTTAAATTAAGCCTAACCATAGTACAACACAAACCACACTTGGTTTTACTGTGCACTGGTTATTATTACATACTCGTAATACGATATTTAAGAAAAAGAGAATAAAAACAAAGAACAATCATAAGCGGGTAGTTAAATAAATATCATAATTATTATAGTGTGAGTGAACCGCTGCTGCGACGCTACACAGGCTGTCCCAAAAAGTATTCCTTTCTTTTCCGCTTATGACGTTCGTAAATATATTCGTATCTTTCAAAAAAATTTAATAAAAAAAATTCAACCGACTTCCAACAAAAAAATAACTTTAACTAAAAAGCAAAAAATAACATCCTACCTATGTGCTACCTTCTGATCAGTTTGAAGGCGGTGCCAAGCCAGTGATGTTTTAATTAAATACGTTTAAACTACAAAATTTCTGTGGTTATTCCAGAAACAGCTTCAATTAAAACACGACACTGGCTTGGCACCGCCTTCAAACTGATCAGAAGGTAGCACATAGGTAGGATGTTATTTTTTGCTTTTTAGTTAAAGTTATTTTTTTGTTGGAAGTCGGTTGAATTTTTTTTATTAAAATTTTAATTTTTTTATTTTTAGTGTTAGCATACCCACTGCGTGTGTACAGTCACAACCTATCTAAGTGGAAAGTTCTTATCAATACAAAATTATCAAGTCCAAACACAAGGTAGCTACTGTGAGCCGTCGAGGAGTTCTCTTCACTGTTGCTTCGTCTTCATCACCAGACCCTTAATACAGTCGCAATCCATCTAGGTGGAAAGTTCTCATCAATACAAATTCATCAAGTCCAAACACAAGGTAGCTACTGTGAACCGTCGAGGAGTTCTCTTCACTGTCCCTCGTCTTCATCACCAGACCCTTAATACAGTCACAATCCTTCTAGGTGGAAAGTTCTCATCAATACAAATTTATCAAGTCCAAACACAAGGTAGCTACTGTGAACCGTCGAGGAGTTCTCTTCACTGTCCCTCGTCTACATCATTAGACCCTTAATACAGTCACAATCCATCTAGGTGGTAAGTTCTCATCAATACAAATTTATCAAGTCCAAACACAAGATAGCTACTGTGAACCGTCGAGGAGTTCTCTTCACTGTCCCTCGTCTTCATCACCAGACCCTTAATACAGTGACAACCCATATACGTGGAAAGTACTCATCAATACAAATTAAATTAAAAGGTGACTGCTGTAAATCCTTGACGAGTTCCATCGTCTGTGTTTCGGCTCCATCATCAGACCAACTCCAAACCTTCATAAAGTTGTAGTGGTTTAAAATACCTTATGGAAACACTAATAAACGTACTAGCCGTCTCTACAACTTTCGAAAGTTCCCCTCAATTTCTCCAGTATGCCATCATCAGATCCTGACATAAAAAAAAATTTTAATAAAAAAAATTCAACCGACTTCCAACTCAAAAATTAACCTAAACTAAAAAGCAAAAAATAACATCTTACCTATGTGCTACCTTCTGATCAGTTTGAAGGCGGTGCCAAGCCAGTGATGTTTTAATTTAAGCCGTTTAAATTACAAAATTTCTGTGGTTCTTTCAGAAACGGCTTTAATTAAAACATTACACTAGATTGGCACCGCCTTCAAACTGATCAGAAGGTAGCACATAGGTAAGATGTTATTTTTTGCTTTTTAGTTTAGGTTAATTTTTGAGTTGGAAGTCGGTTGAATTTTTTTTATTAAAATTTTTATTTTTTAATTTTTAGTGTTAGTACACCTACTGAGTGTGAACAAAAATTAATAATCAATTAGTTGAAACGTTATTTTTTTATAATAAGTATCTAAGTCCTACAATCCCAATTTTAAAAATACTACCTTAACTCATATACAAAATTTTACTCCCCCTTTATCTACACGTAATATGAATATTCAGAAAAACGTGAAAGGTGACTATCCTCCGTCTTCATCACCAGACCCCCTATGCAGTCACAATCCATATGGTTGGATAGTTCTCATCAATATAAAATTAAATCAAGTGCAAACACAAGGTAGCTACTGTGAACCGTCGAGGAGTTCCCTTAACTCTCCTTCATCTTCGTCACCAGACCCCCTAATACAGTCACAACCTATCCAGGTGGAAAGTTCTCATCAATACAAATAAATCAAGTCAAAACACAAGGTAGCTACTGTGAACCGTCGAGGAGTTCCCTTAACTATCCTTCGTCTTCATCACCAGACCCCTAATACAGTCACAACCCATCTAGGTGGAAAGTTCTCATCAATACAAATTTATCAAGTCCAAACACAAGGTAGCTACTGTGAACCGTTGAGGAGTTCTCTTAACTGTCCTTCGTCTTCATCATCAGACCCTCAATACAGTCACAACTCATCTAGGTGGAAAGTTCTCATCAATACAAATAAATCAAGCCCAAACAAAAGGTACCTGCTGTAAATCGTTGACGAGTTCCATCGTCTGTGTTTTGGCTCCATCATCAGACCAACTTCAAACCTTCATGAAATTGTAGTGGTTTAAAATACCTTATGGAAACACTAACAAACGTACTAGCCGTCGCTACAATTTTTGAAAGTTCCCCTCGATTTCTCCAGGATTCCATCATCAGATCCTGACATGAAAAAAATGGGACCACCCTGGAATCAAACCCTTCAAAACAAAAAAAGAATTTTCAAAATCGGTCCACAAATGACGGAATTATCGCTGGACATACATAAAAAAAAAACAAAAAAAAAAAAAACATACATACAGTCGAACGTAGAACCTCCTCCTTTTTGGAAGTCGGTTAAAAATGGGACCACCCTGGAAGTAAACCCTACAAAACAAAAAAAGAATTTTCAAAATCGGTCCATAATTGACGGAATTATTGCTGGACATACATAAAAAAAAAAAAAACATACATACAGCCGAACGTAGAACCTCCTCCTTTTTGGAAGTCGGTTAAAAAGATTTTTGACTGTATCCGGAAAATCGTTTAGGATTGTTGGAACAATATATTCCAGGCTTCTGTCGTTTAAGAATTAAAAAAATAAAACCTTTTGAAAATAGTGAAAAATATATTTAGCATGAAGATTACGAGTATGTCGCATTGCGCCTAGCTAGTTACGAGTATATTCCTATCCAACAACAGCCCCGGTATTAACTTACGTGTAGTACTTAGTATTATCCAGTATTTCAGGGTTCTCAAACTACACGACTATTCCATTTATGCTGCGAAGGAATTCACTGTGATGTTCTAATTTCAAAACGTCAGTTCAACTTGTGATTTTGTAATATGCTCTTAGCTGAGTTTACGTTTTATTTAGATTAATATTTAATTTCTGAGAAGTCGCTGCATTTGGCGCTAATGGAAGTATACATAAACTTTATACCCCTTATTATTTTCATCTATTAATATAAACGCCAAAGTTTGTATGGATGTTTGTTACTCTTTAACACAGCAACTACTTTACCGATTTGGCTAAAATTTAAAATTGATAATAGATAATACCCAAAGATTAACACATAGGCTTCGTGCCGATAATCCATGGTTTTCTAAGATTGTTATTTTTTAAGAATGCGTTAACTGCGAGATTTGCGTAAAACTGATTGTGTTTACGGCATGGCTGTTATTTGGAAGAAAAATGTGGAAACCATAAATTTACGTAGACGAATTCGCGGGTATTAGCTAGTAATAAAGAGGTAAAGTTTGTGGTATCTGGATCAATTGAACCTTTTTTTTATTTTGAAATCTATTTTACCAACAGAACGCCACGCCAGTATCATACGCTATTTTTATCCCCTTATGCCCATGGGAATGTGAACTACACGGGTGAAACCGCAAAGGCGTCTGCTAGTGTATACCAATATTATAAAGAGGTAACTACCTCTTTATAATATTAGTATAGTAGTAGTAGTCTATACTAATATTATAAAGAGGTTTATAATATTAGTATAGACTAGTTGTTGTATTGTAGGAGTAATCTCTAGATTTACTAAACTGCCCATCTATCTATCTATGCCTTCTGTGGGATTTTTGAAAAACATAATTTACTAACGTGAACGAGGTCGCTACCAATCCGCTAGTGTTATAATTATCACTCCCTTGTAACAATACCTTTAGTTTATTTTGAGTCAGAATAGTTGTGTTAAGCCGTTGAACAACGTGGTGTCTAACCCCTCTCATTGTGAGAGGAGAATCGTGCTCAACAGTGAACCGAATATGGGCTGTTGATGATGAAACATTGTAAAATGTATTATTACTTACTAGTACCGCTAGCTGCTTCGACCAGTTTGTGTATTGATGAAAAGTTATTAGAAATATAAAATCAATTTAAAAATTTTGGGTCAATGAAGTATATATAATAAATCATTCCGTCCTCACTCAGGTTTCTGATTTCAAATAATATCAAAAAACAAACTGAACAAAAAATCATCAAAATCGGAGCTGTTTCTGAGCAGGTCGAGGAAATATGCTCTATTGATTCCACTATTAGTAAACAATAGTATTAATTGTAAAGTTTAAGAGAAAAAGCGACATCTTGTAATGACTCCTCACAACTAACAAACCTGATAGTTGTATAAAATGGCATAGATGGCGTTACACCACAAAGGTAAATTGATTATTATTTCTGTAAACCAATGATTGGTAATTTGGTATTAAATATTTAGATTTACATTTAAATTAAAAGTAAAAGAAAATTACATATTATTTCTAATCGTTAAATGGTAGGTAGGTATTTATTCTCATTACTTATGAGTTAGTGCAGGTTTTTTACATAAAAATATGATGTACATGTCTACATTATTTTTGCCTGCTAGCCAGTCCAGTCATTGACTTCTCCAAGCGTTTCTAGTTGAAACTTTTCAAGGCCATACATGAGTAGTTATTTTAATTTATACCACAGTCTGTGGTGTGACCGGCAGCGACGGGGCCTCCGGCCTTCGGCCTTGGGGCCTTGCCTCGTGTTATCTGATTCCAAAAGTAGACTGTATTCAAAAGTACAGACTACAGAGTGCGTTCGATGAACACGATATTAAGAGTAATAGATACTAATTGTATTATTTGAAGTAAAAAAGTGTGTCTTATTTCATAATATCATGAAATTTAAATAAAAATATAGCACCAAAATATACCAGACAAAAAGCAACCAAAAATGTATGTACAACTTTTGAAAATGGTAAGTTGATTTGTTTTACGTATTTTTAGAACAGTTTAAACGTTGTTAGAGATCAATCAAGGCCTAAAATTTAAATAATTCAAGAAATACCTAGTGTAAAATATTTGTAAGGTACCTTACGAGTAATAATATTTTTAATAGCCTAAATAATCTAACCTAACCTAACGCAATTATAGTCATTTCAATAATATTTTTCTACCCGGTATTGGTAATAAAACAAGTAGGTATTGATTTAATTAATTACCTAGCATAAAAAGTAGCTTTTTATGTTTACATAATTGTATGATTGTTATTAGTAGTAATTTTTAATTCAGTATTTTTGGAAATAAAAGGAGTAAATAGTTTTAATTTTCTTTAATAAGTAAAAAATACATTTGAGATAACAGAACCTTCTTAACACACGATGCAGTCATGTCATGTCTATTACAGGGGTCAGACTGACACCCGATTGATCCTACTTGTTTTGTTAAGCGAACGTACGGATCCCTTAAAAAATGAAAATCAAACTTTCTAATCAGGCAAACTAAAAAATAACTTTAAACTTTGGTATAGAGTACACCTACCTACCTACTCGTATGAGTACCTATATGAATTACAAGCTTTTTGAGAAACTTTCGTATGTAAATTACTTTTAGAGAAAAATATGCATATATTTACAACGTGTAATATTTGAAGTAAATAGGTAGTGTACCTAATTAGAATTTAAATCTTCAAGATTAATTTATTCGTGACAATCATTAATTTATACGTTATTTCGTTGACACAGGTTAAATGAGTCATTTCTAGAATTTATACTTTACGTAATAGGATCAGTAGAAGTTGAACCCATCACGCTCCCATCAATGTCGTTTATTGGACTGTAACTAGGTAGGTATTTAGATAATAATCAGCGGTTATCTATTTGCGTCAATTACCTATAATAAGTATATCAGAGTAATAGTCAATAATATTATTTACAAATATACTAGGTTCAATTCGTCACGTATCAAAAGGGTGATATTTAAATATTGTTATTTATGTACTCAGCCATATTGTACATTATAAATACCTTATTACCTCTTATATACACAAGAGACGTGTATTTATGAGGTTATACTACGTTTTATATTATTACTGTTATATATTATATTTAGGAAGTTATACGATTAATCATTCTGATATCTAAATATATTTAAATTAATAATTTTTGTACATAAAATACTTCGAAATCTCCGAAACAGCTTGAGAAATTAGGATCTACGAGTAGTGGAGTATTTTGAAAAGGTTTTTTGGCGTCACAGAAGAAAACAAAAGCACGTTTTTCAAAAACGCTATCATATACGCTACATGAAGATGTAAAGTAAGGTTTGAAAAGTAAAACGAGCATATTAATATCTAAATTATGTACAGCATGGCGATGCAAGTAAATAAACGTGTAATTTATTAAAAAACAATAAAAAAAAACCGAACACCGCTCAGTCGCCCAGATGTTGATAATTTACTATATCAACGGAAAATTTAGTAGTATAAGTATATTATCGCCTTATCTCAATTTATAGTAATTTTAATCAAAATACAGGTAGATACAACTTTTATATACATACTCGTACTTTTTTACATTTTAAATTTGCTTCATTTGTTACAGATTGGGTTCACACTTTTGATGCTATTCTCTTTAACGCCAAATTTTGCTGAATCTGCAAATATTTTGTACATAATACCTTTCCCATCTATGTCTCATTATATATATTTAAGGTCGATTGGATTAGAATTAGCTAAAAGAGGGCACAATGTGACAGTCATAACGACACATTTAGAACAAAATCCACTGCCTAACTATCATCAAGTACAAGTGGTTAAAAGTAATTTCTGGGAATTAATTGGTAAGTAAAATTTTCTTAAGTCCGTCTATAAGAGTAACTGTCTCAGTCTAACACTGTTTTTCTTTTGTAGGTGGAGAAAAACCGAATGTCTTTGATATGGCAGATATATCTGCTGAAGAATTTCATAAAAAAATACATTGGCCAGGCAGCATAGGTCTAATAAATGTAGTATTGTCCTCACCTGAAGTAAAAGAGTTCTTAAAGAAAGACAATACTTTTGATTTAGTAATTTGCGAACAATTTTTTCTAGAAGCTTTGCATGCATTGTCGGCAAAATACAATGCTCCGTTGGCAATTATATCCACATTTGGGAACTGCATGAAGCATAATTTTGCGACGGGTAATCCGCTTCAGTTAGCTACAGTTACAGCGGAATATCTAGATGTACATAATCCCACAAGTTTTTGGGGCAGATTAAGGAACTTTTACTTCACCGTCTATGATTATTTTTGGTGGAAATATTGGTATCTTGGCAAACAAGAAGAGCTCGTTAAAAAGTATTTCCCAGAGTTGGGCGATAATACCCCAAGCCTTTATGAATTGCAAAGGGATGCTGCGTTAATGTTGATCAATAGTCACTTCAGCTACGATACTCCTTCTGCGCTGTTACCAAATATTGTAGAAATTGGCGGAGTTCATCTTACTTCCAATAATGCAAGTCTACCAGAAGTAAGATATAATTTTATCTGATTTACACATTAATTTTCAGTATACATTCAATTAAACTGGAATGATCTAATTTAGTATGTTAAAGTAATAATAGCAATTCTATTTCGTATCACATACCGTGGTAAAATGATCAAGATAATAAAAAGTCTGTACTTTTAGGTAAAATATAATATTGTCAGTATTTATACGAATACAATTAATATTTATTCATTTTTTTTAGGATTTGCAAAAGCTATTAGATGATTCGAAAGACGGAGTAGTATTCGTAAGCTTTGGATCTAATGTTAGAAGTTCTGAATTACCAAAACAGAAAAAGGATGCTTTTTTAAACGTATTTAGAGGCCTAAAACAGACTGTTTTGTGGAAATGGGAGGAAGATAATTTAGAAGGAAAACCAGATAATTTGGTCATACGCAAATGGCTACCTCAAAAAGATATTCTTGGTAAGTATTTTAATTTACCACAGTTCCAATTTTTTTAGGATAAATTTTCTTCATAGCCATCAAGACCAAATCCTAAAATGTAGGAAATCTTTGTTATTAATAGTAGATGGAGCAAGCAACCGAAAGGGGTGTGGATTTTATCCTCCTCCTAATAATGTAAGTCCGATTCCATCATAGATTGCATCATCACTTACCATCAAGTGAGATTGTAGTCAAGGGCTAACTTGTAAAAAAAAATGCCCACCTAATGCTAAATAAATAAAAAGCTATCACTAAGGACTCACAGACGTACTACGCCTTGTGCTAGCACTCGTCAATAACGCAGACTCAGAATACAGAAAAAATGTGCCTGAGGCCTAAATGTTAAGCCTGTTGTGCCTGCAGCTACGCTGACAACCAATAACCTAAAAACAAAATATATATATGTAGAATATTATTTGACCTAAATTAATAAGATTAAAACCATTAAACTTTATTATTTTTATATTTTAGAAAACAGGTACTATAGGAAATCGAAAAAGACCTAAAAAATAAATCCACTAATAGACTCGTTTGGTTCAGTTTTGCAATTTCATTAGTTATTACTTTACACTCGTAAAAGATGATTCTTATTTACAGCAAAATCAAAAGTAGATACTACAAAGGAGATAATAAGAAATTCTACTCCTAAGTTGGTGAATTTAATTCTAATAAATTATTGTTAATGTTTTGCAGCGCATCCTAATATCAAAGTATTTATTGGACACGGAGGTTTAATAGGCTTGCAAGAAACAATATTTAATGGAGTCCCTGTAGTCGGTATTCCTATATATGGCGATCAATACAACAAT
Source organism: Bicyclus anynana (assembly GCF_947172395.1). NCBI lineage: Eukaryota > Metazoa > Arthropoda > Insecta > Lepidoptera > Nymphalidae > Bicyclus > Bicyclus anynana. Next base: position 6,908,816 of record NC_069096.1, on the reverse strand, counting down.
TTGCTTCTAATTGAAGAAGCTGGTGCCGGGAAACTTTTGAAATATCACAAAATAAATGAAGAAACTTTATATAAAACACTTAATGATATCTTAAACGATGATTCTTATATGAAAAGTGCTAAAGATATGCAACGAAGATGGAAAGACAGGCCAATGAGTCCAATGGATACGGCTATGTTTTGGTTAGAATATGTAATTAGAAACAAAGGTGCTGAATACATGAAGAATCCTGCGAGAAATATGAGTTGGTTTGCGTATACCATGGTGGATGTATATGCATTTATTTTAGTTATATTCATAACAGTAATAGGGAGTTTTGTTAAATTATTAATCACAGTCAAAAAATATTTATCTAAACCTCAGAAAAAGGTATCCACCAAGAAAAAACGGGCATGATTATCTAATGAAATTAATATATTTTTATGATGAGTTCATATAAATAAAATATGTATGTACAAAAAATTTAAAAAGCATGCAGAAAATAATACTATTGCTTTCTTCTCTTGTCAAATATTTATCAAAATAATAAAAATAACGCAAAAATAACCTCTGTCTATTATAGTTAATTATTTGTATTAATAATGACCTATATTAATAAGTAAGAGATCCGGCATTAGAAATATTTATACTAAACTCTTATGTGTTATTTATTAGCAAGAGTTGCAGATTATTAAAAACCTGTGTTTAAACAGGTTTTTAGTGTTATTTATATATCTTCATCAGTTATTTATCTGTCTAATATGTCAAATGAAAGCTTATTTTATGCTTCATTTTGGTTTCCTAGAGTTTGTACAAAAATGTGTTAAGCCGCAATTTTACTAGTCAACATATTTGCAATGTGTCACTGTTAATATTGTATACCTCATTATCATTTATTAGTGATAAGAAATATATCTTTTATTTCTTATCATTAATAAATAACAAATAAGGGTATATATTTCTAATGTTGGATCTTAGATCATATTATCATTTCGTTCGTTTTCCCAGCTCTAAATATATTCTAAGATTATTAAAAAAACGCCCATTATTACGTTGCTCTACGCGCATTGTAGATTCTGCAACTGAACGTCAACTCCTATGCCAATTTTGAAAATGGTGGTTTTTGGTTGGCCGTATTTTAAATTCCTATGCTATGTTAGTTTTTCTTTTAATTTCATTATAATTATAATATACTTAACAACATCTGTAACGTTTTTCGCGTATCGGTGTTACATTTTTACAAAATATGGCATAATAGATTCACAAATACGTTATGAAATAACATTCATAGAAATACAAAATGACTTCGTGATTTATATCCATGACATCATCGAGCTCTAAAAATGTTATTTACCTGAGAATCGTCCAAGTTTCGGACAAGAAAAATGGTCGCTAGGTTTGTATTAGCATATGAATAGAAAAATCACTTTTCTATTAAGGATACGACATCATGGAAGTGTGAAAGGGTGGAGCAGGTACGTTTTAACCCTAGGGTAATCGCGCACCTAAAATTAACGAGAGTGGTCGCATGGATTACATTATGTAGTCCATTTTCAAAGTAAAATAAAAATAATATTCTAATGTAATTTTTTTATACTTTGTGATATCATATAATTAATATAGCTTAATTTACTATATAAAAACAACGTTATGGGTTACGAAAATTATTATTGTAACGATCCGTAACCGATTTAACCGTAGTTACGATTTCTTTTCGAGTCGATATGTGTGCTGTAACCTTTAGTCAATCTCTGGCAGTTAAGTGCCTCCACCTCGTTATCTAAACTCAAAGTCAAAAGTAGAATTACTGACTATGAGTGCAATCGATGCACACGCTATATAAAGTGTTCGATTGGCGGTAAAACATATTGAATTATATTAATTATTATGCTATTTAATAAAAATATATATATTTCATTTAAGCAAAAATGTATATACAACATTTTAAAATGGTAAGTTATTTTTTTTATTTTATTCAATCAAAACCAAAAGTTTAAATAATGGGACATTTATTAAAAATATTTTGCAGGTAAAATATTATATTAAATACCTTTATCCAAACGCATTACCTAAACCTAAGCCTACGAGCATAACAAATTCGCAATGATCTATAAAATTCAAATAGTTTTTACAATAAACTCAATAGCTTTGTTACATTAGTATATACATAAGAATATTTTCATTTTTAACCGACTTCCAAAAAGGAGGAGGTTCTACGTTCAACTGTATGTTTTTTTTTTTTTTTTAATGTATTGTTAGCTGTGATTGATTATCATCGTCATCATTTTAAACGCATATTCGGCTCACTGTTGAGCTTGAGTATTCTCTCATAATGAGAGGGGTTAGGCCAATAGTCCACCACGCTGACCTAATGCGAATTGGCAGAATTCGGAGAATTAAATTTGGCAATAAAATAATATTAATATATTATTAATAAAATATAATAATATTTTATTAAAATTGACAATATTGGCTGGGTGTAGGGTGTTAATGATTTTTAAACTCAGATGCTAATGATAATTACCGGGTACGATGGCTTAACGTGCTCTCTGAAACACACCACTAAATTACCAACTTTGGGTTTAGAATTCAAACTGAAAATTCCTTAGAAGAAAGGAAAACTCAGTATCTTATAGCCATACCCAGGATTCGAACCCAACATCGTGATCCGAAACCAAAGAGGCTAATCACTTGACTGACGAGGTAGAGTAACTTAGTACGATGAGGGAGAGCCTAAAAGTAAAATTAATATCTCGTACCTAATATATGAATAGGAGCTGATGTTGGATGCTGGCGGCTCGAGACCTTTGTGCTTAGAGGTCCATGCAAGAGGCCAATGTCCTCCAGTGAACGTACATCGGCTGATAATGATGATGATTATATGAAGGTTACGTAAAGTTTGACTTTGACGGTGACTTTGCTGTTATTTCTCCTAGTATTCATCTGGGGTAGATCACTCTACTAACAATAACAATTAAATAATTGTATTACTCGTACTTATAGGTTTGCGGTCGTCTCTTATCAATAGCGGTAGGGTGGTAATTGTACATACATTACTACATTGTTATTTAAGTAGACACTCATGCATACTTAGCATACCTACTCAAGAAAATGTGTGTTTATAAAGCTAAAATAATATTGTCCTGATATTAGATAAATTTATCAACCTACCTTTAAGTATTAACGGAAAGTTTAGTAGATTTAATAGGTAGGTACTCGCCTTTTGCCGGCCCATCGACATTTTTATTTCCAAATATTGTTCAATGTACCGACACTCGACTTCAATTTCATTATTTTGATTTGCTTCGTTATTTACAGATTGGGTTTACGCTTTTAATGATATTTTCTTTGATGCCAAAATATAGTAAATCTGCAAATATTTTGTATGTAATACCTTTTCCATCTATGTCACACTATATAGCTTTAAGGCCAATTGGATTAGAATTAGCTCAAAGAGGACATAATGTGACTGTTATAACGACGCACTTAGAACATATTCCATTGCCTAACTATCATCAGGTACAAGTGGTAAAAAAAAGATTCTGGGAACTAATTGGTAAGTAAAATTTTCCCGACTAGGTTATAAAGAGTTGTCTCAGAATAACAGTGTTTATCTTTTATAGGTGGCGAAGCACCAAATATTTTTGATTTGACATCTTTATCTGCTGAAGAATTTCATAAAAAAATACATTGGCCAGGCAGCATAGGTCTAATAAATGTAGTATTGTCCTCTCCTGAAGTAAAAGAGTTTTTAAAGAAGGACAACACCTTTGATTTAGTTATTTGTGAACAATTTTTTCTAGAAGCTTTGCTTGCATTGTCAGTAAAATATAATGCACCCTTAGCAATTATATCCACATTTGGGAACTGCATGAAGCATAATTTAGCGACGGGTAATCCGCTTCAGTTAGCTACAGTTACAGCAGAATATCTAGATGTACATAATCCCAGAAGTTTTTGGGGCAGATTAAGGAACTTTTACTTCACTGCCTATGATTATTTTTGGTGGAAATATTGGTACCTTGGCAAGCAAGAAGAGCTCGTTAAAAAGTATTTCCCAGAGTTGGGCGATAATACTCCAAGCTTATATGAATTGCAAAGGGATGCTGCGTTAATGTTGATCAATAGTCACTTCAGCTACGATACTCCTTCTGCGCTGTTACCAAATATTGTAGATATTGGCGGAGTTCATCTTACTTCTTATAATGCAAGCCTACCAAATGTAAGATATAAATTTATATCATGTAAAATAAGCATGTATGGCCAGTATTTATTTAAATTAAAACAACCTAATCTTATTATTTTAGTTTAAATGAATTATTTTTGTTAAAGTTATAACAGTAATAACTCTATTTCATAGCATATTATAACAATAAAATGAATGAGATAATAAAAATTTGTCAAAAAGTAAATACTTTTTATTTCTCATTCGTTTTATTAATAAATAACAACGACCGTATAAATAATAACTAAAAAATAAAGTGAAATTTGTTAGTATTTATTCCAACATAGGTAAAAATATTAGATTATTTTTAGGATTTGCAAAAGCTATTAGATGATTCAAAAGAAGGTGTAGTTTTTGTAAGCTTTGGATCAAATGTTAGAAGTTCTGAATTACCACCACAGAAAAAGAATGCATTTTTAAATGTATTCAAGCGCCTGAAACAGACTGTTTTATGGAAATGGGAAGAAGATGATTTAGAAGGAAAACCAGATAATTTGGTTATACGCAAATGGTTACCCCAAAAAGATATTCTTGGTAAGTATTTAATTTTCCTAATGACCAATCTTCAAATTGGATCAAATCAAACCAAAAAATTAAAATATAGGAAATGGTTTCCACCGGATTAAATAATAAAAAATAGTTTGATGATGACCTGAATATACAGAAGTGGTGAAAAATCCAAGTAGGTACTTACTTAGATTTTATTTAAACAACATATTATTATTTTTTGCAGCTCATCCCAACATCAAAGTATTTATTGGACACGGAGGTCTAATAGGGTTGCAAGAAACAATATTTAATGGAGTCCCTGTAGTCGGTATACCTATATATGGCGATCAATACAACAATTTGCTTCTAATTGAAGAAGCTGGTGCCGGCAAACTTTTAGAATATCACAAAATAAATGAAGACACTTTATATGAAACTCTTAACGATATCTTAAACGATGATTCTTATATGAAAAGCGCTAAAAATTTACAACGAAGATGGAAAGATAGGCCAATGAGTCCAATAGATACAGCAATGTTCTGGTTAGAATATGTAATTCGTAATAAAGGTGCTGAATACATGAAGAATCCTGCAAGAAATATGAATTGGTTTGCGTATACCATGGTGGATGTATATGCATTTATTTTTGTTATAATCATAACAGTAATAGGATGTTTTGTTAAAATATTAATGACAGTCGCAAAATATTTATCTAAACCTCAGAAAAAGGTATCTAGAAAGAAAAAACGGGCATAATTTTTGTCAGCAAGCTGATTAATATTGACGATCATGGTTTAAACAAATGTACAAAAGAAATAAAAGCATGCAGAAACCTATACTATTTGTTTCTCATTCTTGGTCACTCCTGCTTGTTGGAAAGTCACCTAAATTTACAATGTTGTTGGCAACTCCTTAAATTTTAATTCCCACCTAGATACTATGACATTTTACCTTTTTCGGTATATACCGATACCTACTTACATCTGTAGAATAATTTATCGGAATTTTAAAATTAATAGTCTCTGAGCTAAGCCGTGGATGGACAGATGGACAGACCAACCTAAAAAAATGGAGATTTGAAAAAACATTTTACAGTTTGTTGTTCGGCCGAAACCTGCATTACTGAAATAAATTCTGCAAACTATGTAGATTTGTTCTTTTTTAATTAAATTGCTAATAGGTCATTCACCTTTTATTTATATTTGCAATTGCTTGCAATATATTTTAATTTGCAAAATAACGCCCTTTTTAACCGACTTCCAAAAAGGAGGAGGTTCTACGTTCGGCTGTATGTATGTTTTTTTATGTATGTTTTTTAAGAAAAATTACCTTATATTCATATTTCTAAGTTTCAATTTTAATACAACATAATAGCAACAGATATTGTAATCGATCGATTATTCTAATATTAAATTATTATATTCTATGCTTAAATTGTTAAAAAAAATTACAATAAAAGATTCACAAATATGTTATGAAATAACATTCATAGAATACAAAATGACTTCGTGATTTGAATCAGACTAAGTATGACATCATCCAGCTTTAAAATCCAACTAAGCCTGAGATAGAAATGTCCAAGTTTCGGACAAGAAAAATGGTCGCAGAATAAAGTGTATGCTAATCCAGTATTAGCATATGAGTAGAAGAATCACTGATCCATTAAAGTGTGTCGTATCTTTGAAGTGTGAAAGGGTGGAGCAGGTAGGTATTAAGGGCAGTTTAACTAGTAGCTAAGGTGCCATTAAGGTCTAAGACCTCGCCGTTCTCAGGCATCGTTTGTCATGCAAATAGAGAGTGAATAATTTATAGAAGACTCAGCCTCTAGTATAATGATCTTCGAAGCCGAATATCCTTTGGTAAGTGTCTGAGTATAATAATAGGAGATAGTTGCATAATTTATATTGACTCTTGTCGATTTTACAAAGGTCAACTAGGAAATAACGTGGTTAATTTTTATTTCATTAGGGTCTATATATCCTAGAAGGGAGAATTGCCCATTTGTGGGCCTTTAAAATAGGTAGGATCATGATAATGATAAAAATAATTCATCTTTCTTATATAAATAAAGTCTACGAGTCAAATAACAAATAGACAAACGAAGCATACAATTTTCACTGCCCGAATATTGATAGCAAAATCCTTCTACCAACACAAACAGGAGTTAAATTTTTGATCGCATATACAGTTAAAATTCCATAACAGCAAAATGCCCTTCATTTGGAAAACCAAATATAAGCTCAAAGTAGATCTAAAGCTATTTAAAGTACGAAAATCGGTATAGCAGTTTCGCATATTACAAGTAATTAGTGTTAAGGGTTTATATAAAAAAAAAACTATCTGTGTGTCAAATTGTATGCAAGTCGGTTCATTTGGTCGATTGTGAAATAGAAATCCAAACGCACCATGTTAAAATTTTCGAATGATTTTAGTTATAAACGCGGCTTAACATACATTTTTGAGAATAAAGGATTGTGCATCCGTAAAAATGGGGATTCGTATGTGCAAAACTGAGAGATGTTAGTCACGGATTACACGTTCCACAAAAAAGTCCAACATATGCTTACGAGGACAATGAGAATGCGCTGTCATAACGCCACCGGGTTTTGCTTTGGACATAAATAAGGGGACCCTGTCCACGGCTGCACGATGTCCGGCTCAATTTTTTTGCTGTATTTTGCTTTGTACCGTGGTTTTTGGTACAGAATTTCCCTCCGTTTATTCTGTTTTAACTGGCACTGGAATTAATCACTTTGTAGGCCAAAATGCAGCTGGTCAAATCTTTTATTATAGTGTCGTAGGCAGGTAGGTTACGTATTCAAAAATAAATTATAATTTTATTTGTATATTAACTAGATAATTATAAATGTTATTTAAACGGGTACATACCACGATAAAACGACGAGATTTTAAATAACATTCATAATGAACAACCACGAAATAAGTTTAAAATCATTAGATAATTATAATTACAAAAAAAAAGAAAAATGATTATAGAGTTTTCACAAATATATATGACAAGCTGACGCCCCGGAGTTTCACCCACGTAGTTCCCGTTCCCGTAAGAACTTACACTAATATTATAAAGCTAAAGAGTTTGTTTGTTTGTTTGTTTGTTTAATCTCAGGAACTACTGATCCGATTTGAAAAATTCTTTCCAACCAAACCAACCAAAAAGAATATTATATCTTGTGTGGTATGTTACAACAACGTCATTTTACATAGTAATGATAATGATGAGTTAAGGGTAAGGTTTAGATTTTGGTTGGTTTTTTTTTTCAGGAAGTACCAGACTAAGTGGGATTGTGGATTTCATTTTACTAATTTGTGCTTTCACACATGAGGGGCCTCTGTAATTCGAGGGCCCCTTAACGGCGGTAGCTACGCCCCTGGTGTCTGGTAGAGAATGTAATAGCTATAAAACGATTTTCTTAGTGACAATGCTCACTACCGAGTATAAATAAAAAAAATATTATTGGCACAAAAAACGAGGAAAAACAAAGATCTAAGCATAGAAAATGGTTCAACATAAAGATTTTATATCGTCGTGGGTTTGCACCTTATTTATAAGTTCGTTGTTCAGTGTTGTTCCAGATTTAATTTTACTTACTTTTGTTTTGAACCGTAGTTTCATACATGGCAGGAATAAATCAAGGTATATAAATACAAGATAAAGTCGTGCTGTTTATTCTTTTCTTTGTTCTCGTTTCTTGTACGAACGCAATTAAATTGAGGTTAAAGTTAAATCAGTTTTAAGGTTCACTTTGTTTACCGCTACTTAAGGATAACCGCAACTTCAGGTACCTGTCTGGATAATATATTTTATAATTGTGTGCTTGAGAGAAAGAAGATAATAAATAAATTAAGCTCTGATCATAGTGGTCAAATAATTACTATCTTAAATAATAAAACCAATAGCAATCAATGGGTAAAGTGTAGGCCAATAACTGAAAGTAAATTAAAGCGATTCAAAAACACAATTATTTCTAAAATTCCAAGTCTTGCATTTGAAAATAATCATCCAGACATGCTCTTTGGTACACTTTTCAAGACAATAGACAGAGAGTTTAGTAAAATTTTTAACTTTAAACGCATCAATGCTAGCCAAAAATTAAAGTTTAGCGAATGGGCTACTGTAGGCATTTACAAAAGTAGAGACAAACTGTACGAGTTGTACGAGGAAAAACAATATACTCAAACGCGAACTTATTTAGATTATGTAAAAAGTTACTCAAAAATTTTCAAACGTGTTTGTATTCTTGCGAAATCGTTACACATCAAACAGAAAATAATTGAGTCTGAGAACAAGATACAAACCACCTGGAATATAATTAATAGAGAATCAGGAAAAATCAAACCGCGGGATATCAGTTTTGAATTAATTGTCAATGACAAAAAGGTAAACACTGATATCGAGGTTGTTAATGCCTTTGAAGATTTTTTCCAGAATGTTCCTATCTTGTTAACTGATTCACTAGATTCGTCTGCTACGGAAGCCCAGAGACTATTAAGAGGCAATGTTAAAGAGTGCAACGTTCTTTTTGAATTTCACCACATAACTGTATCAGACATTAAAAAATCTTTCAATTTGTTAAAATTAAAAAGAACCGGAGATCTGTGGGGCATGTCAGTGAAAGTAATATCTAATATAATTGATGTCATTGCTCCCCACTTAGCCATTATTTTTAATGAATGTGTGGACTTAGGTATTTTTCCGAACCTAATGAAGCATGGCAAATTGATACCACTTTTTAAATCAGGAGACAAGTCAGATCTTAATAATTATAGACCGATTACAATATTGCCAACACTTAGCAAGGTCTTTGAAAAAATCATATTAAATCAACTTTTATGTCATTTTAATTTAAATAACTTGTTTCATCCTGAACAGTATGGTTTTACAAAAGGTCGCAATACAACTGATGCAGGGGCTAAACTTTTAAAACATATTTATGAAGCATGGGAAGGTTCTAAGAATGCTATTGGTGTGTTCTGTGATCTGTCCAAGGCGTTCGATTGTGTTGACCATAACACCCTTCTACTCAAGTTAAACTATGGCATCAAAAGTGTTGCACTCGATCTCATTGCCTCTTATCTCAGTGATAGAACACAAAAGGTATGCATAAATGATATAAAGTCGCACGGTTCCACTACCATAATGGGCGTCCCACAGGGTTCAATTCTGGGTCCTTTTCTATTTTTAGTGTACATAAACGATTTACCATACCATGTCAGCGGCATATGTGAGATTGTACTGTTTGCTGATGACACATCCTTAATTTTTAAGTCCGACAGAAATAAAGATAACTCTGACGACGTAAACCGTGCCATATCGCATGTGTCGCATTGGTTCACTGCAAATAATCTACTTTTGAATGCCAAGAAAACTAAATGTATTGAGTTTTCATTGCCAAATGTTAAAAAATTAGATAAGTCTATAATGATCGATGGTGAAACACTGGAAATGGAGAGTTCCACAGTTTTCCTGGGAGTGACCTTGGATTGTAAACTTCAGTGGGGTGCTCATATAGAAAAACTGTCTGGTAAACTTAGCTCAGCGGCATTTGCCGTGAGAAAAATAAGACAGTTTACTGATGTTGATACAGCTAGGCTTGTTTATTTTGCGTACTTTCACAGCGTAATGTCTTACGGTATTTTATTGTGGGGCAAGGCTGCCGATATACAATCTATATTTGTACTTCAAAAAAGAGCAATTCGAGCAATATATCAATTAAAATCACGCGAGTCCCTTCGTCAAAAGTTTAAAGAAATAGGTATACTAACAGTAGCCTGTCAATATATATATAACAGTATAGTATATGTAAGACAAAATATTAATTTGTACAAACGAAAAGGAGATTTAAACCCACGTCTTACTAGACACGGGCATAAGTTAGTTATTTCTGCATATCGTCTCCAAAGAGTAAAAAAATCTTTTGTAGGTTTGGGTGTACTCTTCTATAATAAGATCCCCAAGACTGTGATGGACCTGCCAATGAATAGCTTTAAGCAATGTGTTAAAAAACATTTACTTAGTCGAGGGTACTACAACATTGATGAGTTCCTTAATGATAAAGATGCTTGGAGGCCGTTGGATCAGCTTCCACCTTCACACAGAAAGTAAAACTATAAGAAATGTAAACAGTACTTGTTATTAATTGTAAATTATAATACTGTATGACTTTTTCAAAAGAGCAACTGTTGAGTTTCTTGCCGGTATCTTCTCAGCAGAACCTGCCTTCCGAACCGGTGATAGAATCTTTACAAATAGTCAACTGACGTGTCAAAAGTGCTTGTAAACTGAGCCTACTTGAAATAAATGATTTTTGATTTTGATTTTGATTTTGATTTTACCACTTCATCTATAACTTTCCAATACTCCATACACCACTTTCCAACCATTCATTCATAATATGTTATGGGTCTTATTTTTTCTCATGTTAAAGTTTGAAATAAAATGTGTGAGATTTAATTGAATTGTGGACATTGTTCATTTTCATAAATAAGAATTAGGTATTATCTACCTATATGGATGTTTTTTTTAGATTGATATACACTTGGGTAATTTTCAGTGGCGTGTACAAGGCCTTTAACTGTGGTAGGCATTAGATATATAGGTAGGTACGTAAAATTGTACAAAATGGAAAACTTTTTCTTCAATACAGGTTCATAATGAGATCTTAAAGTAAGCAGTGCATTATTGCATCTATGAAGTGCACTTCACTGTTAATTCAAAAGAATTAACAATTAAATCAGTATCAGCGGCGAAGAGTCCATACAGGCTGAATCCCGTCGGGTTACCTTTTAAAAATCCATTCATACATATTCATTATCGTAATGAATATATGTATGGATATGAGAAACCGGAGTTTGTGTTTAGCGGTTAGAATTTCCTATTCTTTGGGACGTCTTACCTTAGTCAACATTCCATTCTTCGCCACTGCTCAATATTATATTATATCCTACTTCAAACTTTTACCTACTTGACATTTTTATATACTTAATAATTAGAACGAGTTGCGAAGCTGAAGTGGCAATGGGCGGGGCACATAGTGCGAAGAGCCGATGGACGTTGGGGTCCCAAAGTGCTGGAATGGCGACCCCGCACTGGTAAGCGTAGTGTTGGCCGACCCCCCACCAGGTGGACTGACGACATCTAGCGAGTCGCAGGGATTCGCTGGATGCAGGTGGCTCAGTATCGTGATGTTTGGAAGTCCCTACAAAAGGCCTATGTCCTGCAGTGGACGTCCATCGGCTGATATGATGATGATGATGATGAATAATTAGAGATAGTACAAGTAGTATTATTAATACCGTACGTTTTAGGATTTAAAGCTATTCCACGCATAGCACAATATTTTAACTGCGGAATTGCCATATAAAAAATGCTACGAGTTTTTTAGTATCTAGTCTTGAGGTATTATTACATTAACACACGTTAACACTTTAACGTGTTACTTACTGATTTGTTAGAGTAACATTAGTTATTTTGTGATATGTTAACTGCCTCGTTAGACTACTTACTAACCGGATTGTTGAAGAGGTCATCAGGAACTGGTGAAATATATTCATTTTCTAAAATTTATGAAGCTACATAATATTACAATACGAAAGATTAGAAGAAGGGAATTGATATCAAAAAATAATTAGGTGTTATCTTACATTGAATTTTTAGTAGTATAAAAGGATAATCATAAATTAAAATAAATTCAAAAATGAAAAAAAAACTGTAAATGATTATGTAATATTTATTATTTTTCTCATTTTTGAATTTATTTTATTTTATGATTATCCTTTTACTACTAAAAATATAATTTAAGACTAAGATACAATTTTATATTAACATTAAAAAAGTACATATAAAAAAATACAATTTAAACAATTCTTAGACATAAATCTGGTATAAAATAAGTGGCGGTGGTAGGTAAGTATACCAGGTATTTTATACCTTACCTTCATAGGTACGCCGTTACATAGATATTATATCATAGTAATTAAATAATATCCCATTATAAATAATATCAAAGTGCGATAAGCCTTGTTACATTTTATCAACGAGAATACTAGCTAGATAAGATAATAAGTAATGTTACTCGAAAATCTTCCGCCTTTTACTTTGGCGTTAGCAAACTAAATTACATACAGGTGGCTCGTAATATTCTCCCATACATCTGGAATGTATGATATATAAATTTGGACACGTGCGTAGCGTGTTAAGTTAGCCACAGTTCACTACGTGAAACGTGAACATAGCTACAGGATTGAGGACAGAGGATAGTGAGATCAATACAATGTTGTCACTAGGTCACTTGTGAGGTTATAATTTGTATGGAAATATTTTGTTATCAAGTTAAATGAACGTGAATTGTCAATTGTGACGTTATTTGTTTTTTTAATAATACAGCTTTCGTATAATATTATATCAACGCAGAGTTAGTACAGAGATAGTGCAACGTAAACAAGATAAATTGGTGTTCATGCGAACAATAAACTAAATTAGTTCAGTATTTTGTGATAATGGCTGTGAATATAACTAGATTCTCTAAACTGTGGCCCGTTGTGTGTAATGTTAATAATTTCAGAACATTGTCGACGACATGCTCATACGGCGCAAAAGTAAGTTTTAACTGGGAAGACCCTTTGAATTTAGATCGTCAATTACATGACGACGAAAAGGCAGTTCGGGACTCATTGAGAGCTTATTGTAAAGAGAAACTTATGCCGAGAGTAATAGAAGCAAATAGAAACGAAGTGTTCGATCGGGCAATTTACAAAGAAATGGGCGAGTTAGGGATTCTCGGATGTACTATTAAGGGCTACGACTGCGCGGGTGTATCATCCGTTACTTACGGACTCATTACAAGGGAATTGGATGGAGTAGATTCCTCGTATAGATCAGCTATGAGCGTTCAGAGCAGTTTAGCGATGGGAGCAATTTACATGCACGGCAGCGAGGAACAAAAGCAAAAGTACTTACCGAAAATGGCTAAAGGAGATTTAGTTGGTTGCTTTGGTTTGACCGAACCTGACTTCGGTAGCGATGCTGGGGCGTTGGTAACGAGGGCAAAACATGATTCAAAGTCAAAAACCTATACTCTTAGTGGATCAAAAACATGGATAACCAATTCGCCTATCGCTGATATACTTATAATCTGGGCCAAAACAGAGGACGATAAAGTAAGAGGTTTTATAGTTGACCGATCCCAAGTTAAAAAGGGACTGGACACGCCCCGAATCAATGGTAAATTTTCTTTGAGAGCTTCGGCAACGGGCATGATATTGCTCGACGAAGTAGTTATACCGGAGGAGAATTTATTGCCTGGCGCAGTAGGTATGAAGGGGCCTTTCGGATGTCTCAATAATGCGCGATACGGGATCGCTTGGGGCGTTCTCGGTTCGGCTGAAACATGTTTGCGGATAGCTCGTGAGTACACATTAGATAGGAAACAATTTGGGAGACCGCTCGCTTCAAACCAGCTGATACAAAAGAAATTGGCCGACATGATTACAGAAATAAGCCTCGGTTTCCAAGCTTGCCTACACGTAGGACGTCTTAAAGATGAGGGTCTAGTAGCTCCTGAAATGATTTCTCTTTTGAAAAGAAATAACTGTGGAAAGTCCTTGGAAATTGCGAGAGTTGCACGAGACATGCTCGGTGGTAATGGTGTTTCTGACGAATACCACGTTATAAGGCACGTTATGAACTTGGAGGCGGTTAATACTTATGAAGGCACACACGACGTTCACGCTTTAATATTGGGTAGAGCGATAACTGGCATTCAAGCATTTTTCTAAATTATTTTGTATTTTATATTATATTAATTATATTTTTGTAAATTATTACACACTGAGCCCCGGTTATACACGCACAGATACCATTCTTGTGGGATTATCAGTATGAAAATTACCTTGTGTTTTATTAAAAAAAAACAAAATCCATCTCTGTGCTAAATTTCAAAATGTTAATTTAAGTATTTATTTGTTCATAGATTACTGTCAATTGAAACATCGCTACCGAATTTTAAAGACTATGTATGATATTGTATGTTTAATCATTAAACTTTAAAGACTGTATAATAATGTGCAGTAGATGTGGCCGTGACTTATGACCGAGATGTCAAAAGTTTGATTCCCAGCACGGTTTAATTTAAGAATTAATCCGTACTTAGCCGTTCATGTAGGTAGGAACGGTTTGGCCTCTTGAAATCTGCTGCTTTCAAAGCCACCATAGTTCGGTAGAAGCATAGACTGACAAACTTTTAATTTTCATAAAATGTGGTATGTCTGGCTTTTCAGGCTCATAACCCATAATAACATTAATGCAATACTTTGTACCTGCATAATTGAATAACATATGTAGACGTAAAGTGTGGATGCAATTTAAAATTATGTTACGCGGTAGTTTGTATTAATGTTGCCTGTTGACATATGTCCAGAAAAACTTGTGTTCACACTGAAAACGAGATTCAATACTCAGTCACAGAAAACATGTTTTTTGATTTGATTCAGTTACAACCTTGTTATTAAGTTTTATCCAATGACCATTTTAGTACCTACTTAAATGCAAACTCACCTTGTAATTGGGCAGTGCCACGGTATACCTGTACATTTTACGAGCCAATTTAGAATATATTTATCATGTATATATATTTTTATCATGTATAATGTTAATTATATGTATAACGGTTACAATGCACGTAACTGTTTCGCAGAGGTGATAAATGTATTATTCTGTTGTAAAATTATTTTTCATTATTATTAAATTATAATTATTTATAATAAAGTACGCATTGTTTTCTTTTAATTTTGAACATTAAGAATTTACTTTAGTCTTACTCATATTTATAATTATACTTTAGTAAATTAAGAGCAATCTGTGTTATATCAGAACCTGAATGTGTTATCAGAATTAGTTGTTGCAGTTAGATCATTATAATCTCTTAAACTCAAAAACTGCTAGGCCAATTTAATTTGTTTCTTTTTGGTTCATTTGCAGGCATTCTTGAAATTAAAAAAAAAAATCGGAAACCCAAAAAGAGCATTATGCATAAGAACATTTATAAGGTGGTGCAAAATTCACATTCACTAGTGTCTTCAAATTTACTAGAATAGCTTCAATAAAAAAAAATCATTGGAGGCGCCGGGTATCGATCCCGGTACCTCTCGCATGCTAAGCGAGCGCTCTACCATCTGAGCTACGCCCCCTGTTACAATTCGATCGAAAATGTTTTCATGTTATGGCTGCTCTCTCGAAATATTGCAAAATGTTTTAATGTTTTAATTAATTAAATTAAATATTTATTAATAAAATATATGCTCCAAAAAATATGATCAACTGCAGTTTATACGTAAATAATGCTCGTATTATTCATATCATATTATGGATTCCTCAGTTTAGATAGCTAAATAATTAATTAATGAAACACGTCATGTTTAAATTATTCGTCTATTAATTATACGAATAATGAATGAATTCCAGCATTTATTTTTAGTAATGCTAATTTCCTAAAATTTCTATTGAATATTTTGATATAACAATCGAGGTAGGTTTGATGCAATTTTTTTTATCATAATTTGGTATTCGATTTGCTATGAAGACTTTTGTGATGGGTAATTGTATTTCAAATACGTACGTATAATATTTACGAGGGTCTTAAACAAGGAAAATGTTCCCTTAATACAAAACGTGTTCCCTTTAAACGCCATCATAAAATACTTATGTAATAACGTTTACTTGGAGCATTATTCTTTGGAGACAAGAATGACTATTTTGGAGATAATAAGGGGAAATCGTTTTTCTCCCGGAACACAATTTTGGTTGATAGCTGTATTTTTCCACACCGGGCTCTGAGATGCGCCGCGATATCACTACCTCGGAATATTTATTTTAATGAAACGACGAGAGAATAAGAAATAAGTACACAGTTATTTCACTTGGGGTATGTATAAGAGAAATAAACGGTTAATGTTCTTTTTTTGCCGAGTACCTACATTTGGACGGCCTCCGTGGCGCAGTGGTATGCGCGGTGGATTTATTAGATGAAGGTCTTGGGTTCGATCGATCCCCGGCTGGGCAGATTGAGATTTTCTTAATTTGTCCAGGTCTGGCTGGTGGGAGGCTTCTCAGCCGTGGCTAGTTACCACCCTACCGGCAAAGACGTACGTAAGCGATTTAGCGTTCCGGTACGATGCCTTGTAGAATGCGAAAGGGGTGTGGATTTTCATCCTCCTCCTAACAAGTTAGCCCGCTTCCATCTTAGACTGCATCATCACTTACCATCAGGTGAGATTGTAGTCAAGGGCTAACTTGTAAAGAACTTTGCGACTTTTGCACCTACCTGCAACTAGCGCCTGTAGTATGTCAGTTATTTTTTTCAATTTGTTTTCGAAATTAGGGTAAACTACTAAAAGCCGACTTTAAGTGAGTTGACTTCATTCCCAATTTATTTTAATAAGCTTTCAGTTTAAAATTATCAAAATTATGCCTTTTAATTTCCTATCAAAAGAATTTAAAATAAACTTGGTTTTTAACATTTTGCATTCGTTAAAAGGTTTAAATTTTGATTTGCCTACTTTGAATAATAGATACCTTTAATAATAATTAGATAAGTATATTGTTTTTATACGGTATTATAATAATGTTTACTAACTGCTTTTTAATTTTATTCAATAGTATAGTAGACACCCGCTATTTTTTCGCGTGCATTCCTACACTGCCCTAAGTATCCTATGTCTGTCTCCTGGTTCTAAGCTACCTCTTCACCAATTTTCAGCCAAATCAGTCCAGTCGTTCTTAAGTTATAAGTAGTGTAACTCACATGACTTTCTTTTATATAAATACTTTCAACTACCTCTACCCTGCACCTACCCTACCCCTACACTACCCCTACCTTACCCCTACCCTACCCCTATCCTACCCCTACCCTACCCCTACCCTACCCCTACCTACCCCTACCCTACCCTACGCCTACCCAACCCCTACCCTACGCCTACCTTACCCTTACCATACCCCTACCCTAACCTTACCCTACCCCTACCCTACGTTGAAATTTTTCCTGAATTTTCTTTGCTATAAAGCATATACGGAGCCCGAGACCTTTTCAACGAATGCAAAACCGTGGAAATCAGTTCGTGCGTTCCGGAGTTATAGCGTCAGGAAGGAAACCCGACTTTTTTTTATAAAAAGTATCCTATGTCCTTCTCCTGGCTCTAAACTACCTCCCTACCAATTTTCAGCTAAATTGGTTCAGTCGTTCTTGAGTAATAAGTGGAGTAACTAACACGACTTTCTTTTATATATATAGATAAAGATATAGATTTGTATGTTTAGTCAAAAGTTATATCCACGCTATTTACACGCTAATATATTATCCTACTTTACCCTCATAAGCATAGTAGTGTGATAACAAACAGTTTTGTCGCGAATCACCTAATGAAGCATCATTTTATGTGCGCGACTACCACCCTTACTGTTTACTAGCTGAATAATAAGCTTATGCTATTCATGGGAATAGTCATTGTTATTTTGGGGAGTGAAAAAATGAACTCGAATAAACAGAAAGAAAATGTAGAACCTAGCTTTTTGTGACAATGACTTATTGGTATTACCATCCATGCTTATTTCTTCTGCTATTATTTTTCTCTCATTTATTTATTTACGTTTTTTTTTAATATTTAACAATATTAATAAAATATAATATGAAAATCAACCTTTTTTTTATTCTTTACAAGTTAGCCCTTGACTACAATCTCACCTGATGTTAAGTGATGATGCAGTCTAAGATGGAAGCGGGCTAACTCGTTAGGAGGAGGATAAAAATCCACACTCCTTTCGGTTTCTACACAGCATCGTACCGGAACGCTAAATCGCTTGGCGGTACGTCTTTGCCGATAGGGTGGTAACTAGCCACGGCCGAAGCCTCCCACCAGCCAGACCTGGATAAATTAAGAAAATCTCAATCTGCCCAGCCGGGGATCGAACCCAGGACCTCCGTTTTGTAAATCCACCGCGCATACCACTGCGCCACGGAGGCCGTCAAACCTCCCCCGCTGCGGGATATTTGAGTGCCCAAGCAACGGTGGTCAGGGCTACAGAGTGAGGAACCTCTTCACAATACGCGCCGTCTCAAAAATCAATGCCTTCTGTATCCGACTCTTAATAAAGCAGTTAAGCGAAAGCTTCTTAAGAAGTTAGTCGAAGCTTTTCGCTATAAGACCATTGACTCAAACTATCGGAACATATTATTAAAGATCAAAAGAAGCAGGGTACATGTTTAATCCGTTAATTAACTGCTATGCTATATAAAACCTAAAATCTAACTATTAAAATGAAATATAATTTTTCCTATTTCCAGTTCAAATGGCATCCAGTGAATTGAAAGCAAAATCTAGTCGATATATCGCAGTGCTGAAATATTTGCACTCTCATTAGCCAGTCTGTATTGACAACGGCTGACATTCGCGAGAGCAATTCGAGCGCAGCATTTTACTAATTAAATACGCGTCAACGTACCGTGTACTACCAGTACTGCACAATTATTGTAATCCATTGTATTGATAATTTAATAGCTTAACTGCCTCATTGGTCCCGTGGTTAGCTGGTTCAGGACAATGAGGTCCAGAGTTCGAATCCCGGGTCAGGCCAACAAAAACAAAATAGGTTATTGTGATTTTTCTTACAAGGAAAATCTTAATAGAGGCCTGGAGTTGGGAAGTTGGCGGTGTTAGTACACCCCCGTGACTCGGAGAGCACGTAAAGCCGTCGGTCCTGCGCCTGATCTCTCACCGGTCGTGTCGGTCCCGTCGGATTTCGAGAGAGAGGGAAGAGAGAGTGCACCTATGTTTGCGCATACACTTGTGCACTATAATATCTCCTGCGTACAAGGTTAATCTCACCATGAGATTAGCCGCCGTGACCGAAAAGTCGGTCGGGAGCATATTATTATTATTATTATGATTTACAGCGATATTCAGTGTTTTTACCCTACTGCTGATACTAGGTTGCGTTGTTCTATGTATTTGCGTGTTTTTGTATATTACTGTAAGTTGTAAGCCCTTTTACGGATTTAACACTATCTGGACCCTTTTTCTTAATTGGTCCAGGTCTGGCTGGTGGGAGGCTTCGGCCGTGGCTAGTTACCACTCTACCGACAAAGACGTACCGCCAAGCGATTTAGCGTTCCGGTATGATGTCGTGAAGAAACCGAAAAGGCGTGTGGATTTTCATTCTCCTCCTAACAAATTAGCCCGTTACCATCTTAGACTGCATCATCACTTCCCATCAGGTGACATTGTAGTCAAGGGCTAACTTGGAAAGAATAAAAAAAAAGATAAACCCTTGAAACCTCTCAAAGGCACTAAAGTCCATTGTAACAGCAGCAAGCAACCCCTATAACATGCATTTCTATGCACTCACAAATAACTTGTCTTTTTAGTGGTACGACTCGGAATCGGTCATACAATACCACAAACCTTACACCTCTTTGTAATAATTAGCTTAGATTACTAACACAAGTATGATGAAAACTTATATAGGTATATTACATTGCTATAAGATTAACGTCTGCAAAGGAATGTTAAATGAAAAACTGAAGCTTCCCAAAGACTTTTAAATAGCTAAAGCTGCTTAAACGAATTCCCTTCGAAACTAAACTAAATGCAAATTCCGTAAAAAATGCAGCCTTTCCGCTCGATATTATAAACGTTGTAACCTGAATAAAAGGCGCCTGAATAAGTTTAAAAAGGTGTATTAAAATCGACAAGACAGAATAATTTTCAGAGCTAAACGAGCAATTATCCAGTGCCTTTTTACCTCGACCACTCAACTCTTTTATCTCGGACTCTACAACGGGCGAAGACATAGTTTTAATTGGAGTCCTTTACTACAGCGCTAACAATCTTTTCATTAAAAATTCAACTTCTGACGTTTAAGGAACACTTTATAAAGAACTTAGAATTATTATTCAAAGGCTCTATTAATTGTTTTCAACTAACTACAGCGTCTAGTTTAAAACGTAGTTTTAGCTAGAAAATAAAAAGATGTTTCTTGTATGCCAAAACAATTTTAGTGGGTATAACAATTACGTATTTAAGTTATCGTACTGAAAATATCAAAACCATCAGCGAAAAGCCTTCCTGTTTCCCATAATGCACTTCAGTTGTTTGTCGGGTACATTCTCTAATGTTGTCCATTTTCGTCTCGGAGATAGGCCTTTTGTAGGGACTTCCATATATCACGATCCTGAGCCACCTGCATCCAGCGAATCCCTTCGACTCGCTTAATGTCGTCAGTGGTGGGAGGTTGATCACTGCGTTTTCTAGTATGAGGTCGCCATTCCAGCACCTTGGAACCCCGACGTCCATCAGCTTTTCGTACTATGTGCCCCGCCCATTGTCACTTCAGCTGCGCGACTCGTTGAGCTTTTTATTACGGTGATTCTGGTACTTTTGCGGATCTCCTCATTTCTGATTCAATAACGCAGAGATACTCCGAGCACAGGTCGTTCCATGCGTGACTCTGAGCTTTCTCAAAGCAATGAGAGGGCTCATGAAATAGATGATGAATATAAATAAAAATGTTTAACGTACTTAATGAGTTTTACTGAAAATATAAATTTTTAGTCGAAGTTGCAACACCGACGCCATTCGGTAGTCATAATAGGCTTAATACCAATCAGTAACATCCACTTGTTTTCGTATGATGATCATTAATTTTAATTCGCGTAACGAGTGTTATTCAGCTTACAAATGAAATTATGATTTTGCGATAACTGCGAACCAATTTGTCACCGGAACTAGTTGGGTGTAATCAGTATTGGGTATAATGTATATCTATTAGACGTAGGTATTTTAGGCTAGCTATGCTGTGTCGCTTCTGTCGTATTTATGTTGAAAATGATAAAATTTTCTTTATCATTTTCTTACCTTTATAGTTTTTTGGGAAAAAAATATCATAAACTGATGCTTACGCTTTAAAAAAATTAAATGAAAAATTTCTAAATGAAGTTTATAATCATCGGTTGTTTTTTTGTAGAAATAGCAAAACTAATCTAAAATAAATGTAAAATACGCCTGTTTTCATTAAATAGCTATTTTTCTTCAAAGTTGCGTCAAAATTGTTTTAATAGTGTTTGACTTGATAAACAGACTTTAATTAATTTAATGCCACGAACTTTTTCATTTACACTACATATATATTGAAATATTAATAAGGTTTTACAAATTTTTTATTGAGTTAACTCAATAAAAAATTTGTAAAACCTTATTACGTACGTACGACTTGCAAAAAAATCTCAAGGGGATAAAAAATAATAACTGGGTTGGTTAATAGATTCATTTTATTCTTAGTCTTAATTTATTTAAATTTAATTTATGTGAAAATTGCATTGTGTACTTTGTAGAATAGCAAAGTATTTTATTGGGTTGGTATATTGACGAGAAACTTTGGTCATTGGTGATCTCCGCATGAAAATTAATGAAGATTCACGGAAATATAAACGGCGAACTACTAAAACAGTTCGATTACAATCACAAACAATTAAAGTCCATCCAATCAGATAGAAGTAACGTCGAATCAGAATTCAAGTAGCTGGATCCAAGGACGATAGCCAATAACTTGGAATATATTAAGAGTCGTTTGAATTGAGACCCAACAGCCATTTCTAGTTAATTAGGTGGACTCTCAGACCAATTATAGAAGGATCTGTATCGCACTCATAGTCACGAACAAAATTGTCTGTCATTTTCTGAGGAAAACGAGCTTAGATTTGGTATATATCTTGTACTAAACTAGAAACTTTTATCCGATTTTTACACAATTCAATTACACAAAAAGGTATTTTACGGAGCTCGTTTACCGATGAACACGATTACAACTATTTAACACCGATTATATAGAGACAGTTTTTATAATCGCATTAGATCGTTGATCATATACTTTGACAGAAAAGTAACATCTAGCGAGACAGGTCCTATACAATAATTGGTCTGAGGGTGGACTCAATCATCTAAAAGCATTTAAAGTTCCATCCACGTGGATTGTCAAAATTCAAAAGAGCAGCCAAAGTCAAGTTAGAATTGGGTCACTAAGTATTAATTGCTTTTCGTAGCTCATTGTAACTCACATTTGGTGGATGCAAATGACTTCATACTGAAATGTTCCACTTTTCTAACTGGAGTGGGTAAAGTTAGACAAAACAGAGCCGCATAAAACAGTCTGCCCGCTTTGTCGTACAGAGTATTGTTTAACTTATGGGCTTGCTTGTATGGAACAGTTATGTAATACTCACATTAATAAATCGTTTTTACACGAGCCTCGTTTAAACATTCGTTTAAACATAATCAACCGTTTAAATAAGTTTAAATAAGTTAAGTCAGCAGTACAGTTAAGTCCATATTTCCTGTTCACCACAGCCCATATGCCGGTTAAGGACGTAAATCGGGCGTTTATCTTAACCGAGCGTGCATACCCCGGTTAAGACGTCTTTGACAGATATATTTGCAGGCTATGTTTTTGTAACGCTCGCAGGTTTCGCGAGTTTACTCTCTCAACTACCAAAATGGAAAGGACCCGTATAATTATAAAGGATTTTATTTTTCATTTCGGAAGTAATTCATTTTCTCTCATAAATAAATCACTTCCTAGCTTTGAGGTTTTATGCCACGGGATGCTGCCAGCTTCGATTTCCAAACAAAAAAATATAACAAAATGCCAAATAATTGTCAATTTGACATGGTAAGTAAATCGGTGTTGCCAATAGGTACGTATTTTTCTAAATCCCTACAAATCGAAGCGGAAACTCCCCAAATTGGGTAAAGAACATATCTCAAAACATCCCCTCCATTTGGGGAATTCCTCGCAAGTTGGCAATGCTGTTATAGATAATAAATAAATTGTTCATAAGTCGTTCACTCGTCGTTCTCCATCGCACGGTTTACAAACCAGAGTCAAAAAGTCAGGAAAAAACGCTCTTTATTTAAACAACGTTCAACATTTGACGGGCTGGTTCAGTAAACGCCGTTTAAATGAAATTCGGTGAACTCGGGTCTTGTGTCTGTCGACTAGGGACATGATTTCTAATACTAGGAAATAAAAAAAAATACGCTTTATACTTGGACTTTAGATCTTCAGGACCAATGCTAATTATATTTAGCTAGCGGACGCTTGCGACTTGTCCGCGACTTTAATTTGGATTAATATTATTGGCCACTTTTTAACCCGGAAAAATTCATGGTTCCCGCGAGATTTGTGTGGTAGTCAATAGCGGATGTCCGCGACTTCGTCAATAGTCCAGTATACAAAATATACAAAAAGCCAAATAACTACCATGATTGCCTGCTTTATGGCAGACGTCCACAGATCCGAGTCGTATGTACCTATCGGACGCATCGCAACAAACGGATTTCAGTATTCTTTGATCGCATCGAACGGATTCTACCGTAAAATTAAAAATCCGTTTACCAATAGAAAATATTGGTAAAATTCTTTTATCAATAGGTAAAATTTTCAAAATCGGTTCAGTAGATACAGCTATTAGCCCTACAGTAGCAGAAACTTTACTTTTTATAATATTAGCTTGTGTATGTATAAATTAATAGTCACAACTCACAAATCATCTCATTGATAATATGTAGAATAAATAACGGCGTGTTTAATGAGGTATTTATTTTTTTTACATTCGTTATTTCCCGTGAGAAAGATCATAAAATACGTAGGGTATCAAGTGTTTCAAGAGCGACTAAAGTCCTGTGACTTGTATAATTTAATTTTATTTGAGGGGCGGAGGGTTGATTATAAATGTAATTTATGTGAGGGCTGACGATGGGTCCTGCTTGTTATTCGCAGAGCGTGCAATTTATCGACTGCTCTCAGACGAGCGGTGACATGTTTGTCCGTTTAACATTTTCGGCAGTACGCTTCAGTAAACACTGGCTGTACCCAGTACCCACATTATGCATTAGGTAAATGGATAACCCCTGCTACTGGAATAGTTTGTTTTGCTATCATTCTGTAGAGCAGCGTAGGAATATTCCGGGTTACGCATTTCTACCCATAACTCTGACGGTTTCTACGCGGCATAGTACTGGAACGATAGACCGCGGTACATGATAAATATATCAATTACATAAACAAGGAACTAAAGGTAATCACAGTAACTGTACAGAGGTTCTAAAAATAACGGTCGCGTGGCGCATTCACCCTGCTTTCTGACCGAATCAGAAATGAGGAGATCCGCAGACGAAACAAAGTCACTAACACAGTTCAGCGAGTCGCGAAGCTGAAGTGGTAATTGGCAGGCCACATAGTTCGAAGAGCCGATGGACGTTGGGGTCCCAAGGTGCTGGAATTGCGAATCCACACCGAAAAGCACCGGTCGACCTACCACTAGGTGGACCAAGGACATCAAGCAGGTTGCAGGGAGCTGATGGATGCGGGCGGCTAAAAACCGTTGTATTTGGAAGTCCATGCAACA
This sequence comes from Bicyclus anynana, assembly GCF_947172395.1. Classification (NCBI taxonomy): domain Eukaryota; kingdom Metazoa; phylum Arthropoda; class Insecta; order Lepidoptera; family Nymphalidae; genus Bicyclus; species Bicyclus anynana. Next base: position 6,883,652 of record NC_069096.1, on the reverse strand, counting down.
GGCCTATGTCCAAGTATGAGCGTTCCTCTGCTGATAATGACCATGCAACATAAAAAAAACTCTTGACTAGAAAATGTAATAAAGAAAATAGAAGAAAATACTTTATTGCTTGTGTGCAATAAAGTATTTTCTTCTATTTTCTTATTACTATAAGTAATCTCTACCAGGCAACCTCTGACGAGAGAACTTGCGAAGAAAGAGCGGAAAGGTGCAATACATTATATGTAATTATATATATAAATAATGAAATAAATATATATACGTAAATATAATATTAAATATACATATGTATTACATAATATATTATAAGTAAAAAAATTTAATAAAAAAAATACAACCGACTTCAAAACCTAAAAACGTACCCACTAAACTAAAAAGCGAAAAATAACATCATAATATGTTCTACCTGCTGATCAGTATGAAGGCGGTGCTAAGCCTTTTTGAAGTCGGTTAAAAAAACACAATATATATATATATAATATATACTACATAAATAACAATAAAATAAATACCTAAAAAAATAAATTTTAATTCAACGACAAATAATGTCGTTTCAACCGAAAGTTAAAAATGGCATGTGAATTACTGGCACGGTAAATAGGTACCAAGTGTAAAAAATGTAGGCATTCTAATAAAGACAGAGACAGAGAGAATATTACCAATCCAGCTAACGCCATAAATACTGTTATTTGTACCTATACAAGTAGGTGCTGGTGGTGTGTGGACACATCTGGTCTGGCTCAATCAATCAGTTTGTAATCAAGGGAGAGCTCAGAATATCATAATGGTTTTGAACATTACGCAAATGCGTTTCCGAGTACAGGCCTAAAGGTTATAATATACGCCTACACGATAGGGCTACATATTTTTTTATCGCAGTGTAATAGATTCATCCGTAAAATGGGGTGATGTAATAAAACTATAATAGGGCTACATAAAAAAAATAATTTTTCCACTGGCAGAACGTGAAGCGTTGACAGAGGAATTAGACGTAGACAGAGAAATGAAAAACAAAATGATTGGCGTTCCGTTGTTAACAATGTGCCTGCTAGAATGATAACCCCGCACGCTAGCCTATTTACTTAATAGTAATTGTCGACATAATTTATTTACTATTCTTGAATAGCCTATTTACTAATTTGGTCCTTATAGTAGGGGAGCCCGGGATGCTAAATTTGTAGTTACTCGAGCGTCATTGAGACCGATTACATTTGGTAGATTAAATTATAGGAAGAATAAATGGTTATTTACTTTTTTTGGTGGAAAAAAAAACTACAGACTTTAAAAACAATTTTTATTACTTTGGCTTACTGAAATTGTAAGAAAATTTTAGCGATTAATTAGGAGATTATTTCCTTAAAAATAAGTAAAAAATTAATCGCACTCGTACCTCGAGCACTAAACTATAAGGGTTTAATTCTGTAACTTGAAACCCTCCTATTCTATTACGTTACGCTCAAATCGTCAGATTTTCGAAATGTGCAGCTATCAACTCACCTACCTTATCTTAATCTGACGTACTGGTTGAGTATTTATAAAGTTAGTTTTTTTTTTGGTTGCCCTAAACGTACCCACCAATATTAAGGGCTCATACTCGGTGGAGGTAATCGACAAAGTGTAAGGTATAGTCCCTTATGTTTATCTGCCGCGCTCGAGTAACTGCAAAAATCCCCTCTTCGGCTCCTCTACTATTATTAACAACCTATTACAACAAATCATCTGAGAAATGACATCTACTTACGGTGGTAATATCCACGAAGGGTTGTCAGTAGACACCGGATGATATTTGTTACATATAATCTCAAAGTTAGTAAATGCAGAAAGTGCAGTGTTGATCGACCTCTAAATAGGTGGACAGAAAAAATTAAGCGAGTTACAAGGGGGCCATTGGATCCCGACGACTTGAGACCGTGGAAGGCCATACAAGAGGCTTATGTCCAGCAGTGGGTGTCTATCAACTGATTATGATGAAATGATGAATGATGATAAATCACTGATCAGCGACTTGGTTAAAAAATATCAAACGTAAATACATTGTCTAGCATTTCAAATATAGATAGGCCATCACATAGTACGTTTAACCAATACTGATTATGTCGTAAAACAGACCATAGGACAAATTAGTACGCTGTAGTGGACTCATAAATTCATAATACCATTTCATGCCGAGTAATTCTTGTTATTCGGCCTAAAATTTACTAACATTAAAGCAAAATTTGTTGCACACTACCACTGAACTGAATAACGTTGTACGTAATAACAAATATTGTCAGTCGTTACGCTGTTATAGTTGCGTTAAAAGTTACACATATTATGTTATGGTAACCATGTACAGAGCTGTGATAGCCCAGTGGATATGACCTCTGCTTCCGATTCCGGAGGGTGTGGGTTCGAATCCGGTCCGGGGCATGCACCTCCAACTTTTCAGTTGTGTGCATTTTAAGAAATTAAATATCACGAGTCTCCATCGGTGAAGGAAAACATCGTGAGGAAACCTGCATACCAGAGAATTATCATAATTCTCTGCGTGTGTGAAGTCTGCCAATCCGCATTGGGCTAGCGTGGTGGACTATTGGCCTAATCCCTCTCATCCTGAGAGGAGCTCGAGCCCAGCAGTGAGCCGAATATGGGTTGATGACGACGAACCATGTACAATAGCATGGGATAGTGGTCGTTCGTCTAATAGTGTTTATCTATGGATCGTGGGGTTCTGGGTTATCAAAAAATTTTAGTAACAGAGTTGTAAAAGTAGTACCTACACCTAATAACATCAGTACACGAGTCTTTAAAATTGTCTTTTCAATGTGGTCTTCAAAATTGTTACGTAAGTAATTATGCACAATTAGGTGTCCAATTTTTTTTAAATTGAGAACTTAATGTTGACTCATATAGGGTTCCGCACAAAATAGCTTTACCTCGATTACTGATACGAATATGTTAAATTTTGAGCCCCTTGAGAGTCATCATCAACCCATATTCGGCTCACTACTGAGCTCGATTCTCCTCTCAGAATGAGAGGGGACTCCCCCTTGTATTAAAATGATTTGCGGCATGAAAGCAGTGTCTTTTTTTATGTTACCTAAATTAAATTAAAGAAAGTTTTTTTCACAACTTCAAGGGACTAGACCTGAATCGGGTTTAATTTCAATTCGACACCTCCACGATAAGCAGACAGACGTACAAAAAAGTGATCATAAAAGGGTTTATTTTTGATCGAGGTACAGAACCCTAAAAGTACAAATTCATTTTATTTTTCTTTTATTAACATATCCAAAATACTTTTAACGTAAAATTCAATACCTTGTTAAAAATGGGGTCACTTGAAAGTGTTAAAAACAGATAAATTCGACTGCTTGTATATTACTTAACCGATATTATCGAATGCTTAGACTCCGACTCGCCACCCGTGCTACTGGCTATTCGCCAAAGCAATGTTTTCAAACTTTTTCAACTATGCAGCCGTTGGTAATACTTGGCTGCAAAAACTTTTAACTGATGCTATCTACCACAGCAAAAACTTTTCAGCAAAGTAAGTAGATAATTTCAACTTGCTTATGTTACATGTGCGTTATTCGTGTTGAAATTTTCGCAGTTCATCAATCCTACTAATATTATTATTATTATTTTAAGGAATTAAATATCACGTGTCTCAAACGGTGAAGGAAAACATCGTGAGGAAACCTGCATACCTGAATATTTTCTTAATTCTCTGCGTGTGTGAAGTCTGCCAATCCGCATTGGGCCAGCGTGGTGGACTATTGGCCCAACCCCTCTCATTCTGAGAGGAGACTCGAGCTCAGCAGTGAGCCGAATATGGGTTGATAACGACTAATATTAAACGCACGAAAGTTTGTATGGATGTGTCTTTGGATGTTACTCTTTAACGCCGCAACTACTGGACCGATTTGACAAAATAGATTTTACTCTGGATTAACATAGGCTACTTTTCATCCCGGAAAAATCCATGTCTCCCACGGGATTCGTAAAAAACTGAATGCCACGCGGACGAAGTCGCGGGCATCCGCGTAATATAGGTACATCGTTGTTGATAGTTTATTTTACAGTAACAACTAGCAGACGCCCACGAATTCATCAGCGTGAAGTTCACTTTAAACACAAATCCCGCGGGAGTTATTCCCAATCCGAGGAATTCCGGAATATAGAGTATCCATGTATGTTGTTCAAGAACTTCTTTTACCTTTTAGTCAAAGTCCCATTACAATTGGTCCAGCCATTCCACAGATTAGCCCCGACAAACAGACAGAAGCCTCTGTCCTCTGTTTCATCCGATTTGTTTGTTTTTTTTTTCGCAATAATTTTGAAAACCTTGGTTTATCTTTTACTATCGTTGTTATGTGCTCTTGAAAACACGGTTATTTTGAAATTACAAACAGACATTTTGATTTAATCACACTTCACACTAATATTATAAAGGCGAAAGTTTGTGTGTAAGTATGTTTGTTCCTCTTTTACGCTGCGGCTACTGAAGCGATTTGGCGGAAATTTGGAAGGGAAATAGATCTTGCTCTGGATTGACACATTGACACTTTTCATCCCGGAAAAATCCATGGTTCCCGCGGGATTTGTGAAAAACTGAATTCCACGCGGACGAAGTCGCGGGCGTCCGCTAGTATTGTATGTTTTGATGTATTGAATTTTACAAGAATTTTCTAAGAGATTGTTTTTTGGAATCGAATCTCAGAAATCTTACTAATGAGTTAGTATAATTGTTATACTACACTGCTAGTCGTTTTTGGCAACCATATCTATTATTAGGAATTAGTAGATAATTTTAAAAATTTTGGACGCAATATCCATGCTTTTGGCAAAGTACCAACCCTAAAAAAACTTTTTCGTGTATGCAAATGTTCGGTGCTTATCCGTAAAAGTAGAGAAAACACTCAACTAACATTATTATGTAGAAAATGTATGGGCACTCGGCTAGATGCTAGCTAGATATTAAAATCAACGACTTCTGTAATATACAGCAAAATATACTTTAGGAAATAGAAATAATTTCTAGAAATATGCATCTGCTTGTGCATCGTTCGAAATTGCTTATGACGACCTCCGTGGCGCAGTGGTATGTGCGGTGGATTTACAAGACGGAGGTCCTGGCTTCGATTCCCGGCTGGGCCGATTGAGGTTTACTTAATTGGTCCAGGTCTGGCTGGTGGAAGGCTTCGGCTGTGGCTAGTTACCACCCAACCGATAGAGACGTACCGCCAAGTGATGTAGCGTTCCGGTACGATGTCGTGTAGAAACCGTAAGGGGCGTGGATTTTCATCCCCCTGACAAGTTAGCCCGCTTCCATCTTAGATTAAGATCTTTTGATGGTAAGTGATATTACATCATCACTTACCATCAAAAAAAAAAATGGCAGAAATACTCACTGCAATTATTTTTAGATTGCTTACTTTAACTAAACTAAGTTTTAATTTTCCAATAGCAAAGGTATCGTTTGACTTAAGTAGCAATACAGTTTGATAAAAGCATTCATTAAAATCAAAATCTACGCATTTCAATGTGCAATTGTATCTGGAACTTACAATAACTTCTGATGACAGAAGGGCTGGCTCATTTTTTTGAGCAAAGGATCAATCAACCTGGCTGTCCAGCGCGGAAATGCAGTCAGTATTCTTGCCACCATTCCACGTGGGCATGATTTGTATGATTATTAGGATAAGTTAGCTTAAGTTCCTTATTGTATTGTTTCTCAATAAAAAAAAAGCTTGCAATGGGAAAATGAAAAACATTTTTCCATTGCGAGTTCTCGTTTGACTTATTATATCGAAAGCCTACGATAACCAGAAATACCTCATTTTATGAGCGCTGGAAGTTTGTCGTCGCGATATATCAAAACATTGACAGATATTAAAAACCAGACAAGTGTGAGTTAGTTTCACGGAGGGTTCCGTTAGTAGAATCATTTTAAATAGCTTCAATTTGAAATTTCGACCGAAATTTTGAAATGTTAAAATTCAGTTTGAATTTTCATTGAAAAAACTCATTTAAGATAGAAAATGTTGAAAAATCCAAAAAAAAATTTGGATTTTTTCCCTAGGGTTTTTGGAAAACTGTTATATACCATTTGTATTTTATTCATTAATTACGGGACACCGTATATTTATGTATATATTTACACTAACTAAACACACAGCTCGACATTGTAGACAATATTTAGGTATTATGTTTAAATAACTTTCATTGTTTAACAAGCGACTACATGAAATTAAGCCAATTAAATTTGCACATTTGTCCGCCTCAGTTTCGATGTGCTAGTACCCTATCTTTAGTGTAAAATATCATTGGTCTTAACCAATACCGTTGTGTTTCCTATGTCAACGGAAGCGATTTTGAATAGCTTCGCAAAGCTTTACATGTATTCGGGTCAATACATTCGATTCGGAATTATTTATTAAACTACAAAGGCGGCCGTAACAATTGCTTCGTAAGTTCAAGCTTTCAGTTGGCTGCCGATCGGCACAATGAATGAATTTGGTCGATGTTTATAGAATACTAGCTGACGCCGCGCGGTTTCAGCCGCGTGGTTCCCTTTCCCGTAGGAATACGGGGATAATATATAGCATATAGCCTTCCTCGATAAATGGGCTATCTAACACTGAAAGAATTTTTCAAATCGAACCAGTAGTTCCTGAGTTTTGCGCGTTCAATCAAACAAACAAACAAACAAACTCTTCAGCTTTATAATATTAGTATAGATAAGTATCAACGAATAGGCTAGTTGACACTTTTTTAAAATGGTCTTAAATACTTCATTATTGTTCTATTAGATTAAAAAAAATCACATTTTTTTGAGACGATTACATGAAAATTTTAGTTTTTAAATATTATGTTTTTGACAACACGAACCAAAACGCCTCTCGGCCAATATTTCAATTGTTTCGAAAATTTGAAAAAATACATGATTTTTAAATTAAGATTAATTTATAGGATAGGATTATCATCCTACTCCTCACAAGTTAGCTCGCTTCCATCTTAGATTGCATCATCACTAACCATCAGGTGAGATTGCAGTCAAGGGCTAACTTGTAAAGAATAAAAAAAAAATGTCTGGCTATCGCAGGATATCGCACCTTAGCCAATTATGCATAGGACGCAAATTACATCAAATAATACGTGTAATTTGACTTTGTGTGGTTGATTTTATAATGTACAAATTTACCAAAAATGCAACAGAGAATCTTTCCCGAATATCACAGTGAAGCAGTCGACGGATGTTGCGATTATAAATATGGTAATTATTAACATTAAGCAAGCGTCCCGCTGTGTACGGAACCCAGGAGGTCGGGAGAATGGACCATTTTCTGTAAATGTATGAACTTTAAACAACGATTACGCCCGGATTTATGGTAATTGGTATTGTTAATCTTAATGAAATTAATGTTCTTTATTTATTTATTTTTATTTATTTTGGCAAAAACAGTCATTACAAAACAATATTACTAATTATAAGAAAATACAATCAAAATAGACAATACATTGCCGAAAAAGTACTTATAAATATAAAAAAAAGTTTGAACATCGGAAATAGTGAGTAGGTACAGAAGTTATAATCGAAGTATTATTATTGATATTTTTTAAAACATGCTTTTTTAATTACATCTAAAGAACTAAAACTTAGGTCTAAATGAGAAAATTCAACATTATATAATCTCATAGCTCGAGAAACGCAACAGTTGCGTGTATATTTTTTATAAAAGTAGGGAGGTGAAGTTCTACAGTGGATGAGTGATGAAGTTTTTTTTATGATAGTGAACGCCTGTGACTGCGTTTGCTCTTAATCAAGTTTTGTATCTCGGATAAAATGTAGCATAAATGTTAATTCTGCGTATAATCTCCGTTCCAAATTTCATCCAAATCAGTTAGTGTTATTAATAAAGCATGAATTTGACCAAAAGTTACTTTAAACAGGCTGGGCTAGTTGACACCTTTTTAGATGGTCTTAAATTGATTGTTTTACTAGATTGACAAAAAATATCATATATTTTTGAGAAGTGATTACATCAATTTTTTTTTTTAAATATTTATTTGATAATATGAGCCAAAACGTTTCAACTGTTTCATGACGTCACGTTAACTAATGCTTTACTAAACGGAATGATTGACAAAAATATTAGTTTAATTAGTTTGACGTTTAGTACATCAAGTAACATTGTGACGTCACAACGTGGATGATTGCATTTTTGACGTCTGGAAAATTTAAAAAAAATACATGATTGTTAAATTAAGTTTTCTAAGAAATCCTTAACTTTTATTAATTGATATCGATACATTTCGGTCCCTTATTTCATGTGCCTACTATACGAAATTAATATTGTTTATATTAAATTTGATATAACTCAACTACCCTATTAAAGGGCTACCTAAATTTTAATTGGTATCAATTTTACCATGCAACACAATGTATCGGAAGCTACGCTATCACCACAATATACAGGATGTTCGGGAGTTCTTCCCATAACTTCAAAGTGTTGACGAGTCCACTTAAGTATAGGCGCCGGACTGCATAACTAATATTTTTTTAACTAAAACATAAAAACTTTGTATGTTTTCATACAAAGTAATTAAAATAATTCAGCCTATCCATGCCCTTATCTATCATTGCATTTTAAAATACGTAAAACTTGACTACGTCATTAATATAAGGATGTGTTTAGGGGACACATTTTAAGATATATTTACAAAACAAATATGTTTTACCCCGAAAACATTAATTTTAGAACACATGTTCCTTGAACGTCTTAAATTTATTTTTCGGTAAAGAATATAACTCCAGAGTTATGGGAAACACTCCCGAGCACCCTGTATAAATATCTATAATAATAACAATCAACTATTGCAATAGCCGTAACACAAAATGTGCTCTAACGGGATAATTTTGGTTATTTTATCCCGCCCGGCTTTGTTAATTATGCAAAGCAAATTATGCTCTCATACTGGGGCGACACGATTTGCCAACTGAACACTATTCAATATTCATTGCAATAAAATTATTGCACGAATTAATAGGGCTCATTGACTGGGTACCTACGCGTTGAGTGTTCTGTCCTCATTTTGCCAATACAAGATATAATTAATTTTATTCTTACTATTGTAAGTAGTATATTATCTATACTTATAATAAATCTGTAGAGAGGTCAACTCTGTACAAGAAATATATTTCCAAAATAACTATTATGGGGTGATTAGTGATCGATGCTGATACCAAAAATGAAATCAATAATATTTGGCTGTCTGTCTGTATGTTCGTTATAGAAACAAAAAGTACTCAACGGATTTTAAAGAAACTTGAAGAGCAGGTTATAGTATACTTTTCGTCACGCTATCGATCAATAGGAGCAGAGCAGTGAAGGGAAATGTTGAGAAAACCTTTAAAAGCATTCATTGTTGTACTGTATCTAGATACGAGAAACCGGAGTTTGTGTCACACTATATGAATTTCCTTTTCTTTGGGACCTTCACTTTCGTCACTGGTAAGTAGGTACCCACTTTAAATTTGCAAAAGTAGTAGGTAATATTTTCTGCAAATTCGACGTAATTTGTGCCTTAATTTACAGCCCTATTAGTGCATTGAAACGGAATCATGCAATTACTATAAAGGATTCGTTTTTGCCATTTCACTAAAGTGAAGTGAAAATAATTTAATTTCAACAGGACAAGGCTTAGTGCTTAACTAAGTAATTGCTTGTAAAATCAAGTTGCATTTGTATTGAGTTCGTTAGCTTTAAGATCGATGTACCTACTTTTTCATTATTTATTTTTATAAGATAAAATGGGTACCTATAGGCTATAATTAATAAAATATATTATAGACCCATATTGGTATGATAATGCGGATTTTTTATAGATCCATATTAAAGAAATATCATCCACACCATCTAGAAATTTGTCATATCTCGAAATCTCGAAGGGATTATGCGGCGTTTTCAATGAAAACTCCGTTGTGTTTGGAAGTCCATGAGCAAAAAGCTTTAGCAGACTCAGAAGTGTTTACAAAAATAAGAAAACTAATGTCGAACAAAGGTAAGGTCACAACATTTGTCAGGACAACTAAATTAACAAATGAAACTGTAACCAAAATAAGACCCTAGAATGGCAGAGAATGACTTGAGTGAAGTCACGCACTTGTGAACGTTGTGTGTAGGGTTAAAGGCACCTTTGACTGTTAACAAACACTCCCCTTTTCCACTCAAGTCACTCTCCCCGACTATCCCAAGTAACCCGTAAAGAATTACACAACAAGAGATGTGGACAGCTCGAACGCCACGAGCACACTGAACTGAAGCCGTACGTACGATGGGCGCCTTATATCGCTAGTCGTTGCAACGCGGCGATAACAGAAGCAGTGGACGTCCTAACACTGTTAAGATGATGTATATTTTTTTTATTCTTTACAAGTTAGCCCTTAACTACAATTTCACCTGATGGTAAGTGATGATGCAATCTAAGATGGAAGCGGGCTAACTTGTTAGGAGTAGGATGGAATCCACACTGCTTTCGGTTTCTACACGACATCGTATCGGAACGCTAAATCGCTTGGCGGTACGTCTTTGTCGGTAGGGTGATAACTAGCCAAGGCCGAAGCCTCCCACCAGCCAGAGCTGGCCCAACTAAGAAAACCTCAATCGGCCCAGCGGGGAATCGAACCCAGGACCTTCCACTGTGTCACGGAGGCCGTCAAAATTATGGTGTGATAATGTGGATGAATCCACATTTCCAATCAAATAATCCTAGATGTTTTCTAGGATTTTATCAGAGGGTATCAGCTGCTTGTTCCGTCAACTATTAGGTACCCTACCTACTTACTTTCATTGTAAGTAGGTAGGGTACATAATAGTTGACGAATAGCTATTTAGTCACATGTTAGATATTGTAATAAAATCTGTAAATTATTATAAAAATCTGGCTAAATAGAAATAGATATCGCACTCTATATTGGCAGTTCCGAGATACCAGAAAATTCACATCGATCGCTCTTCAAAGGCTTTTAATATTCAAGAACCTAATGAAGGAAGGTGGGAGCAAAACAAAGGCGCGATACAGACGGCGCGGCGGTGTAATAGTTGTCAAGCACAAAGGCTTTAATTAATATAGACGGCATTGTGCAAGAACTTTATTAATGCAAATTATTAAATATTCAATAAAATTTCCCGTTTCTGTTTTCTTTAGAGGCGTGAAAAGCTATATTATAAGCTAGCGGACGACTGCAACTCCGTTTGAGTGAAACATTTATGTTGTTTGTCACAAACAGTTGGAAATTAGTTTTAGATATTCGTAATTAGGTGGTGTAGCTACTATTTGCATTGTTTCCATTAATTACGGGACTCCCTGTATAAAAGAAACTAGCTGACGCCGCGCGGTTTCACCCGCGTGGTTCCCGTTCCCGTAGGAATATGGGGATAATATATATCCTATAGCCTTCCTCGATAAATGGGCTATCTAACAGTGAAAGAATTTTTCAAATCGGACCAGTAGTTCCTGAGCTAAGCGCGTTCAATCAAACAAACAAACTCTTCAGCTTTATTATATTAGTATAGATAAATATATTTTTTTTAGTTGAAAGTAATAGTTAGATGCTATCTATAATAATATGAAGTTGAGTTGAGCCAAATCATGAAATAGTCGGCGATAAAGTAGAATAAAATAAAAATAGAATTTTATTTTCGGTTGCAAGGTACTACTTCTTTGAAATAAGTTTTCGTTTCCATGCCAGAATCTGTGCTATTGTTATCAGCATAAAGTTTGCTACTATGCCAGCGTTCACCGGTTTTGTTGCTGCGCCATTAGTCATTGCTATGAAACCGCAAATGTTTTAAAAGAATATCATCATAAATATTAAATTAAAGCGCCATTCAAAAGAATTTCTAAAGGAATTTCCGTCTCATAAATGTATTCAGCAGCCTCTATGCCAAGTGCGAGGTTTTTTTTTTCTTTTCATTGTTTTACACACTAGAATTCACGATTTTAGATCATTTCAAAGATAATCGGGTACTCACAATGATAAAATTTACTTAGGTTCTTAGCCTAATTAGATCCAGAGAAAAAATCTATTTCCATTCCAAATTTCAGCCCGATCGGTTCAATAGTTGCGGCGTTAAAGAGTAACAAACATCCAAACAAATATCCATACAAACTTTCGCGTTTATAATATAAATAGCATAGATAAAATATTCACATAACTTTAATCTCTTATCATCTTAAGATTTGTTTTTACATATGTTTAAAAGCCATAGATAAATTATTCTTTTTGTAGGAAAAAAACGAGGAAAACAGAACCAAAACACGCCTGGTCTAGGCAATTATTTTTCCGGTTTTCCTTTATGGTGTAGAGACGTGGACTATTCACACCAGAGAAAGACAAAGAATTGATGCGTTCGAGAAGTGGTGTTGGAGGCGAATGTATACGTTGACTGCCAAACGTACGTATCAATTCTATCACAGCTTCAAATTAAAACACGACTCTCAACCATCTGTCTACAGCGCATCCTCAGTTATTTTGGACATATCACACGCCGTGTGAACGACAACTTGGAAAAAAATATTGTGGTGGGAAGTGTGGAAGGCAAACGGCCACGAGGTAGATCTCCAACACGATGGTCGGATCTTCTCAAGGAAACAGGAGCCCGCACCTTTTACAGTGCCGTCCAAATGGCCAGCGACCGAACTCGATGGAGGAGCATTATATACCAAAAGATAACTCGCCAAGGTGGTCACGATCCTCAGTCATGAGGGACCGACTAGAGAGAGAAATTATTAAACGAGAAAAAGTATGTAAGTAGATTAGAGTACTTTTCAGAATTAACGAATAAAATGTTTATACCTAATGGTCATTCAGAGGGCCAGTGTAACGTAATTTGTAACGGTTAATTAATTAAACGAGCGTATGTTACCCAAAGCCATGCAACCATATGGCAATGAATAACAAATCCGGCACCCCTAAAAATCTTTTGAAACTCGATGTGAGCAATCCTCTGAGTGCGCCGGGTTTCCCATAAATAACGTTTAGTGCGCTGAGGAGAGGTGCTCAAATTGCTTTCACGTGATATATCCCGCAGTGCAAGTACGTTTAGGCGTATTGAATTTTTAAGCGAAGATGCCCCAGTATTCTCGATGCGGGCTTTCGAGGAGGCACGTGAAATGCTTCTTTTATGTTAAGAAAGGCTGCCGAGTACGTTAACGTGTTTGAGATCTCCTGGTTAAACCAGAATACTACAGCCGAAATAAACATTCACTCACTGAAAGTTTTTATGAACGTCAGGGACATTATTATTATTTAAAATTTTATTTATTATTATTATATTAATAATAAATAAAATATATTATTATTATATTAAAATTGTGTAAATATATCCTAATTCCTATCTCATGTGTCAACAAATGTAAAAATAAATGTATGCAAGACCAAAGCTAGCAATAATTGGATTTTGTAGCAAATTGTGGGCCTAGGGAGTTTTCAATATTATTATACTGTTACTATCGCGTTAACGTAAGCTCGAATTTATAAGGAATTGTAACAGTTGTGCAGTAGTGTCACTAGATGGCGCTGTTTCAATTCCTTAGAAATTCGCGTTAACGTTAACGCGATAGTAACAGTATCAAACTGCCACTAGGCCCTCTGACTAAATACTTTGAACGAAAATTGGACATCAGACTCTTACAATTCTTTAGAAAAAATATATAACTCGTGTGCATTAACCTGACACCTGGCTACTAATGAAATAAAGCCAAACAAATACAGTACAAACATTATTCGATAGAGGCTATCCCCAAAGGGCTCTAGTTGTGTACTACGCCGCCTACATACCTAGGTAGTAATATGGAGTCATTGGAAATGGTATACATGTTATGTATCTATATAAACGACCATATCGTAATAAAAAAACATATCTTTCATATAACAAACATAAGAGCGGCTTTCTTTGCGAACAAAAATTAATAAATACTCAGTATAATTTTTTTTTTACTTTATACAGTCCTTTTGAATATATAAAACGAAAATGCAAGCAGAGTTATGAAAATCATGACGCATAAAACTTCGTGAAAAATGAGCAACCGAGATTTTAATATTCCTGCGGGCTTTTAGTTTAAAAACAAAGATTTTTCATTATCCTAGGTCGGGTGAAAATAAAATCCTCTTTCACAGCTGCTGGTACCATAGATATTGCAGTGTTATTTTCTTCAAAACACGTAGCAACGCACGGCCTGCGATGGGGACACCAATAAAGATTGCTTTTGTATTATTATAAACTAGGCGACGACCGTGACTTCGTCCACGTGACGTTTAGTTTTTTACAAATCCTGCGGGAATCATGAACTTTTACCGGAATAATAGGATAAAAAGTAGCCAATATCTTGATTCTAGTGAAATGCCAGTATAATCGGTTCAACAGGCTCAAAGATTCATTAAAAATTATTTGTCCGGGCTAATCTTTAAGCCGTGATAGCCCAGTGGATATGACCTCTGCCTCCGATTCCGGAGGGTGTGGGCTCGAATCCGGGGCATGCAACACCAACTTTTCAGTTGTGTGCATTTTAAGAAATTAAATATCACATGTCTCACACGGTAAAGGAAAAACATCGTGAGGAAACCTGCATACCAGAGAATTTTCTTCATTCTCTGCGTGTGTGAAGTCTGCCAATCCACATTGGGCCAGCGTGGTGGACTATTGGCCTAACCCCTCTCATTCTTAGAGGAGACTTGAGCTCAGCAGTGATTAAGTCAGTGATTAAGTGCTCAAGTCTCCTCTAAGAATGAGAGGGGTTAGGCCAATAGTCCACCACGCTGGCCCAATGTGGATTGGCAGACTTCACACACGCAGAGAATGAAGAAAATTCTCTGGTATGCAGGTTTCCTCACGATGTTTTTCCTTTATCGTGTGAGACATGTGATATTTAATTTCTTAAAATGCACACAACTGAAAAGTTGGTGTTGCATGCCCCGAATTCGAGCCCACACCCTCCGGAATCGGAGGCAGAGGTCATATCCACTGGGCTATCACGGCTTAAAGATTAGCCCGGACAAATAATTTTTAAAAAGCTTATTTGTGTTTAGAATCGTGTAAATTACTTTAAGCATATGAGAAAAACAGAGTCACAGACATACGTTTAAATTGTCTTTATATGTATTTATGTGGATGCCCGCGGCTATTACCATGTGATTTCTTTGCATTAAGGGCCTCTCCTTTTCCTTTATCTTCTTGTCTCAGTACAATAAAACCAATGATTATGTCGTTCACGATTTTTGTCAGATCAGATAAAAAATTTACAAAAGACTTATTTTGTAAATTTTTATCTGATCACATTTTTATATGAGTAATGAAATAAATGAAAAAAAAAAATGAGTACATTTTTAGGGTTTCATAGTCCACAAGGGACCCTTATAATTTTGCCATCCGTTCTGTCTGTCTGCGGCTTAGCGCAGATATTATTACTACTAGTAAATAAAGTGAAACTGTTTTACGTAGCCACCAATTTTTTCGTCCTTCTATCGCACTGATTCCCAAAGTGGTCCAGGTGGACTCCCAGGGGTCTACGGAAGACTCGGCGGGGGTCTACGTTGATGTGACTTAAAAATGGGGGTTCACGATACGTAACCAAGAAAATTTATCTGGTTTCATACCAAAGTTTTCTAAATCAATTAATTAACTAAGTAAGTAATTAATTCTAACAATTTCTTTTAAAAAAAATTATCTTGTGGTGGCTGTTGATTTAGCTAATCACATTTTTGTCGAGTTTTGGATAGAAATTCAGCAGGAACCAGTTAACCAGTTAAATTTGAAAATGGTCTATGAGAAAAAAAAGTTTGAGAACCTCCATCTATTGCATAATACAATTCGCATGTCGCATTTCGAATAACAGGGTAAACTGAAAGGCGCAAGGCATAGCAGCCAAGACTAAAATGTCGGCGCCCATAGTTTCACTGGTTTCATAAAACCACATACATATTTTTCTTGTATATTTATATTCTGTAATATATTTACAAAAAGCACGTCTCATCACAATACCTCCACGCGTTATATTGTGTTTACAAATATTGTTTATCTCAATCTTGGAAATGGATCCGCAGGGTATTGTTTGTTATTCACGCTTCTGGAAGCGTTCGTGTGAACGGGTTTACGGATGCAGTGAAGTGATTTATCAATTGTAACGTGTTTTTAGAGTTCCGTAACTCAAAAGGAAAAAAACGGAATCCTTTTAGGATCACTTTGTCCGTCCGTGTGACAGTCAAGACTTTTTCTCAGAGTTGTGTGCAGTATCAAGTTTAAATCAATAAACATAAATTAAAATTAAAATAAACATGAATAAAGTTTAAATCTACATAGGTACGCAGTTTTACAGTCTCACGAAGGTGTGAAAAAAAAATAACTTTTAAGTTAACATAAAAAATATACGGCCGTTTATCCCGCAAAAACCGTGTATTTCGACACTGTCAGGGGTATCAGAATTTATATGGCGCTTTTCGTTGGTCTAGAATTATGGCATGCATTGCTAGGTATAATCTGAAATATATCAATTTGTAGTAAAATCATAAAAAATATATTAATTAATTTTTTAAATAAAGTGTACTCGCCCTCTGAGGTTTCCGTACAAGTTTTCTTGATTAGATGAAAAACCTATAAGTATTGTACGAAACCTCAGTGGGCGAGTACAACTCGCACTTGTCCGTTTTTATATACCGAGTTATGCACGTTGGTATCGCTTGTTGGCATTAGTGTCATGAAATTTTTACCTGAAGTAAATTTAAAATAATTAATTAGTTATGCTGCGGTTGTTCCAGTAGTTAGCTTATGTAGTACTGTTTTATGAGGTCCTGGGTTCGTGACCTCTAAACTAAACATTGGATAGAAGCAGGCGTTACTTTGCGGAAGTTCATCATGCAATTGCAATTGCAAAGTTTTGTTGCACGTTGCACAAATTGCACGTTGTAGAGTCAACACCGGTAAACGATTTGCAAATAATTATTAGTCCTTTAAAGATTCAGTAAAGGACTATTAGGGCTTCAATTTAATTAACTTAACATAAATAGGTGAAATCTGTTGAATAGCCGCTCAGGATTCGCACGATTTTGATATTGATAATATTACAAAATACTTTTATTACTAATGTCTGTAGAATAAGAAGTCTCAAAGGAAATTCGTATTTGATTAGAGTGATATAAAGAAAATTATGTCATACCAAATTATTGATAAAAAGTTCCTATTAATCGAGAGTTCCCTGAAGGGAGAGTAGCAACTCTTGAAAGGCGAGCGGTTTTTCAAGTAGAAAATGTAAATGTTTCGCCGAAGTCTCCAGTGACAGGTATAATTTAATTTCATTTGAGGGGCGTCAAGTTAATTATAAATTTAATTTATGTGAGAGCTGAAGTTAGGTGGGTCCTTGTTTGTTATTCGTGGAGCTTGAAATACAGTAACCAGTTTTTGACGAACACAGAAAGACTGTTAGAACAGTTTTAATTACATTTAGCAATGCTAAAAGTAAAAAAAAACCATCCATCCCGTTGCAGAACTTTTGAGTGCCCAAGTAACTGGCGTTTTAAAATGTTTTCCTCACACATACACGCTATCAAAAATTATTGCTTTCTGTATCCGACCTTTAATCCAATAGTCAGGCAAAAGGTGTAGGTCAAAACTTTTCGCTTTAAATCCATTGACTGACACCGCTATCAAAACATTTTTTTTTTATTTTATTATTTACAAGTTAGCCCTTGAATACAATCGCACCTGATGATGCAATCTAAGATGGAAGCGAACTAACTTGTTAGGAGGAGGATGAAATTCCACACCCCTTTCGGTTTCTACACGACATCGTACCGGAACGCTAAATTGCTTGGCAGTTCCTTTTCTTCTATTATCAATACTTATTATAATTATAATCGGCTTGTTATAGTATAAATGACTTGCTAATGTACATAGCTAAAACCTGTCGCAGAGGTCGATGTTCGATGACTAATTAGTTTAGCGGCTTATAAGTCAAAACAAATAAACAATAGTAGATACAAGTAACTTTCACGTGTATATCTTAATTATAAGTACGAAGTATAATATGCCTACGCCTGCATCGTTTAAAGTTCCATGTATAGTAGGTTTTCAAAAATCCTCTCCTCCATAACGTGAGCAATCCACTGAATGTAGAAAGCTTACCATAAATAACGTTTAGTGCTTGGAGGAGAGGTGCTCAAATTGCTTCCACGTGATATATCCGGTATTCGGTAGTCCAAGTACGTTTAGCCATATTGAATTTTTAAGCAAAAGAAGCTTTGGATACACGCCCGGTGTAGGGTTTAAGGAGCGTAGTAAAGTGTCTGGCTGAATCGAGAAAGGTCGGGTAGTAACATGTAATTCCAACGGCGACGACATCGCTGGCACATCGGTGGGATTTATTGACAGGCAGCAATAGGCCCTATTCCCGAAGGTCAGTTAAGAAAATGTGCTGTCTAAAATTGTACGGCATTGCTCAGTTGACTTCTATCGAGGGGCGTACAATTTTCTTTCTTGATCGGCCTTTCTGGATGAAAATATTAAGACGACTTTTCTAACACAATTGGTACTTAATGCTGTGTGTTTTCTACAGAGATTTCCCGGTTTCGACATCCAGCTCGGGTCAAGTCTGATCTGGGCAGGCTTAGATTGTAACTAATTAGACTTAATAAATATACTTCTTAAAAAACTTAAAAACTTAAATAGTCCGCAAGTACTGTTCAGACGGACTGTTTCGATTTTTTTGGTGAGAAGTATGTATAGAAAGACTTCTAGAACTTTCAAGTTAGCCGCTTCCATTGTATCCTACAGTAAAAAAAATGTATAGTGTGCAGTCAAAATCATCTACTTTTTAAGAAACTTGATTGTATCACTATTGAAAAAGAGAAACCAACGAGACAGTCAGCTTATGAAACATCGGATTTATTAATTTCTTATTATTTAAAAAAAAATACAATATACATATTACATTGTTTCCCCACCAAGAGACGCAAGCCTTCGTTTTAAATAGGTTCATAAAACAAAAGTGTGGAGTTTGTACAATTTGCAAATTGTGCACACTCTTGTTTTATGAACCACTTGCTTAGAAAGAAACACCACAAACATTAGGAGTTAAATTCGATTCAAAAAATCGTTTATTATTTCGAATTATTATTTACCAACGGAGCGTATAGTAAGCGAGACATTAAAACGAGAAGGTAAGCTTTTGGGAAATGACTTTCATATCGCTTTTGGCTTAGTTAATCAATTTCAGCTCAGGTGGCTCTGCTGGTTACATTGTTTTAATTAATGTTTTGCACTAGAATTGTAATATCTCGTCTATTCCAGGTATTGTACGTGAGTTAGTTAAATTTGGTTTACTGTCGGAATAGGGATCTAGGGAACATTCAAAACAGTATTAGAGACGAGACAACATTGTATTGTAGCATTAAGTAGTAGCACTACTTTGCTCACATCCATTTTTCGTATTCGTATTCGTTATCAACCCATATTCGGCTCACTGCTGAGCTCGAGTCTCCTCTCTGAATGAAAGGGGTTAGGCTTTAGTCCACCATGCTGGCCCAATGCGGATTGGCAGACATCACACAAGCAGAGAATTAAGAAAATTCTTAGGTATGCAGGTTTCCTCATGATGTTTTCCTCCACCGTTTGAGACACGTGATATTTAATTTCTTAAAATGCACACAACAGAAAAGTTAGAGGATGTCCCGGACTGGATTCGAACCCACTCCCTCCGTAATTGGAGGCAGATGTCATATCCACTGGGCTGTCAAGGATCTTAAATCCATTAAGTACATTTAAAAATTGATTTCTTTTAATATTTGCGTTGCCACTTGATTTGAGAGTTTTCAAATAGATGTAGGTAATCGGAAATTTATCCTTGCATTAAAAAAAATAGTTATTTATTGTATGTCGGCAAATAATTATTATCGAAAACAAAAACGTATCTCTAAAACTTTTTCATATTTCTAAAGTTTCCTACTTATTATTTCTTAATAATTGAATTATATTATTTATCTTTCTAACCGCGCAATCTAAATTCGTTTATTTCAAGTAAGCTTAAGCATACAATCACTTTTGAATCTTCTTTTGAGACTATAAATATAGTTCGAAAAGCCATGAGAAGAGTCGGCAAAACTCAACAGTAACTCTTTTAAAATCATCATTCTTTACAATATTTATTATTAATTGATTCTATTTCTTGTGTGAAGATGAAAACAGCTTCCATTGCTTTCAGGTATTTTGCTCATTAATAAACTACTAACAAAATTGTCAAATAATCAGCTTTGCTGAGTAATATATTGCATTGAATTGCTCAACCAAATTTTGCTACTATTCTAAAATACTGAAAGCCTCTAATAGGATGGTAGGTTAATACTGCCCTATTATGCATCGAAACGGAGCTCTGCTATGCGGCTTCGCAAATTTACTTCTATTCGTACGTCGGGATGTCGTTGATCGTTTGACATTGCACTATGGAACGAATGCCTGCGTTAGCCAGAAATGCTTCATTTTATGGAGGCTTGTTCATACCAAAGGTAAATAGTAAATTCCAATTATGGACTTTGGTCTACAATGGCTTTGAAAGGTTTAGCTTTTTAGTTTCCAGATCCTCAATTCCCACCAGCCAAAAAGTTTTATACTTTTTGGCTGGCGGGAGGCTTCGCCCGTGGCTACTATCCTACCGGCAAAGACTTACCGCCTTAATTGATAATTAATTTCTTAAAATGCACACAACTGAAAAGTTGGAGATGCATGCCCCGGGCCGGATTCGAACCCACATCTTCCGACTAGGGACATGATTTCTCGTTTTATGCTGAGATAAATATAAAATATGCGCAAATACGCATTATACTTGGACAGTTAAAAATAAAAAAAAAAAATGTTGCTGGCCTTAAAACCTGCTACATACTTTCCAAAACTACCATAACCCAAACTCCATAATTGGGTACCGCACTGACCTTATGGTAGAAGCATAGACAAACGCTTTTTTTCTGTATTCATAAAACGAGGTAAGTCTGGCTATTACAGACTCGCAGTCCGTAATGTCGACGCAAATCCCGTTTAGCACAGCGCTTTGTTGCGTGTAATGTAGGTAAATAACAGAACATAACCGCTTATATAACTAATGGATTATCTATTTGTGTTTGGCATAAACATATTCTATTACAGGGATAAGTGGATTGTAGCTTAGTGCATTCTATTGTAGCGGCTTAATGCAGCAATGATCCTAATGTAATAGTAAGTGATGCTTGCAGACGATTTGCACTGTATAGTCTATATTTGGTGGTTCATTTAGGTTGTTGGTTCTTGAACAATGATTAGGGTCATGGTAGGAGCCATGGATCAATATCGTTACAGGTAAAAAAAAAGAAAAAATTAAAAAAAAAAACAATTTTAATTAAAAATGTGTGTCAGCTCCGACGCACGAATGGAGTTTACTCTTTCAGTGTGCCTAGTGGGAGTTTTCAATATTTTTCTCTATTTTTGAAAAATCGATTCTTAAGGAGTAAACTCCAAAAACAATAAATAAATGAGAAAATAATTATTTATATATACTTACAAACAACTGCTTTTAATAACAGTCTTTGACCGTCTTGGAAGAAATGGATACAAACAAAACCAAAATCTCATATCTTTAAAAGTAAAATTCATTACAATATTAATTTACTGCTTCTGGCTGCTACATTTTAGCATATTTTCACACTTCAAGTTACGTTATTTAAATTCTTTTCATTTAGTAAAAGATATCATGTTATATGCAAAGTTATATTAAAAAAAACGCATTATTTATTTTTGTAAGCCCGAAAATCTCGACAAGAGCAAACTTGTTCATTGTTTCCCCTCCCCGTTTTGACCTTTCCTTATTTAGATTAATAATTTAGCAGGAAAATAAGACTGAAATATTTAGGATAGCAGCTGTGACAAGGTTTTTCAATTTTGCCCGACCTAGGATAATGAGAAATCTTTGTTTAAAGCTCTCTGTCATGCCCCGTAGCTCATTTTTCACGAAATTTTACGCGTCATGATTTTCATAACGGAGCTTCCGTTTGAGATTTTAAAATATTAAAGGGTTACTTGAAACATATTTTATGAGCTTAACTTATACTAGTGCAGGCTGGTTACCTTTTTTTCGCTTTGGTACAAATTTCGTTAATTGGATCCACTTATAAAAATATAAGCAACACGTTTTAAAATTGTAAATCTAGCCTCAATTTTATGAAACTGTCGATTTAATTTATATTTACTGTTTTTAAGATAACATCATCATCATCATTACTAACCCATATTCGACTCACTGCTGAGCTCGAGTCTCTCAGAATAAGAGGGTTTAGAAAAACAGTCCACCACGCTGGCCCAATGCGGATTGGCAGACTTCATACACGCAGAGAATTAAGAAAATTCTCTGGTATGCAGGTTTCCTCACGATGTTTCTCCTTCACCGTTTGAGACACGTGATATTTAATATCTTAAAAGTTGTAGGTACATGCCCCGGACCGGATTCGAACCCACACCCTCCTAAATCGGAGACAGAGGTCATGTCCACTCTGCCACAAGATATCTACTGAATATTGCACGAACAACAACAAAACAACAAGTACAAAAACAGAAATCGATCCAGATTTTCAAACTCAGTCCACGATCATATTATTCAGCTATTAATTTATACCTAGACATCTACGAAACTAGCCTTTAAAAGCGTCCTAAATACCTCACATTCATTGAAACACTAGCTAATTTGCTTAAAAATTCAATAAAGCTGAACATACATGCACCGCGTGATATAGTGTGAGCATTTTGAACGCTCCTCCTCTAAACAATAAAGTTTATTTATTATCTGCCCCGACTTGAATAGCATTGCATAAAATTTGTTTGAAAATTTTAGAACCATCAATACATTCTTCTATATATGAACTTAAATAGTTAGTGTAGGAACTTCATTATATCAAGGTACTCAAGTACTGATGGTGCAGATCGAGAGTGCAGTGCACTAATGCACATCTATAATAATCGTCATCAACCCATATTCGGCTCACTGCTGAGCTCGAGTCTCCTCTCAGAATGAGAGGGGTTAAGCCAATAGTCCACCACGCTGGCCCAATGCAGATTGGCAGACTTCACACACGCAGAGAATTAAGATAATTCTCTGGTATGCAGGTTACCTCACCGATTGAGACACGTGATATCTAATTTCTTAAAAAGCACACAACTGAAACGTTGGAGGTGCATGCCCCGGACCGGATTCGAACCTACACCCTCCGGAATCGGAGGCAGAGGTCATATCCACTGGGCTATCACGATCTATAATAATATTATTATTTTATAAAATAATATAATAATCGTTGTAGCCCAAACTGAAGTGGCGGGACATAGCGACGTGGCGCAGACGTGTTCTGGAGTGGAGACCGTACCAGCAAACGCAGTGTAGGACGCCCTCCAGTTAGATGGTCCGAGGACATCATGGTAGTGGGAAGTGGCTGGATGAGGAAGGCGGAGGATCGTGTGTGGTGGCGCGCTCTCGGAAAAGCATACGTCCAGCAGTGGACGAATCCAGGGTGTTGATGAATAATGTCATAACAAAACATTAATATAAAAAACTTATTGTTAAACTAATAGATACCTAAGAAATAGATAATAGTAAAAAGTAATAACGTGTAGCAAAAACAAAATCCAGTAAAATTTCGATTTTTCGTCGTTCAATTACTATTTATTTTAATTAAACAATTTAATAGAATATATTTTATGTACTTATAGATAGAAGGTATATAGGGGAAGGAGAGGTATAATGATCCCCTTAAGGGAAAAATTCAACTGTGGCTAAAGTGTAAGGCAAAATCGCAAGATTTCTATTGTTGAAGGTAGTGAATTTACTTTACTTTGTAACTGCTTACTTATTTTTTATTATTTAATTAGTATTTTTTTGTATTAGAGTTTCTTGCAAAAGTTAGGTAAAGGATCATTTTATACACACCTATATATAAAATGATCCCTGGGGTAGGGATAAAATAATCCCAGGGATCATTTTATACCTCAAGTTGATAAATATCAACGAAATAAAACAGCTGTTTAATTTAGTCATAATTATGTATTGTGCATAACAATTTCAGTATGTAAGCAAGTTACACAAAACTTTTGCAGTCTTCTAGTTTCATTAGAGATCTTCTTTTTGTAATTATCTTTAAAAAGGTTAAAACAATCAACAAAGTCAAGCAATAAGTTAACTAATAAACCCAGTCAAGCAATAAGTAAACAAATAAACTTTTCTTCTGAATAAAAAAAAACAAATAGGCTTATTTCTATCAAAGGTTTTTTTATCAATGTCATAAATCAATAGAAAAATCAACTCTTTATTAAAAAATAATTATTTTATTCGTCAAGAATTTAGAAATAGACCTATAGCCTTAATTTGTTTTTCACATTATAAAATTGATTACTAGAATGGCAAATATCGCAAGTAAAGTCGCCTTCATCGTCACTATCTATTCCCGCACAAGCTTCATGTCCCCATTTAAGACACACAACACACCTAATCCACCCTTCGCCTTTGTTGTCTTTGGAGTAGCTTTCAGTACAGAAGAGGCATTCGGTATCACTTTCCTCTTCTGAAGAATCTGATCTATTTTGCTTTTTTTTCCCTTTCCGCTTCTTTTTCCTTTCCTGACTCCTTTTCCTTTCCCACCTTTCACACATTTAAATTTATCGTTCTGTTTGTTGGTTACCGTTTTTTTAATTTTTTTTTGTTCTATAGCTGTTTTCTTTTTGACTTCCTCTTCAAGGTATTTTTTATAGAGTGTGCTGCTTTTTAACGGAGCTTACAGCTATTTTATTTTTTCCTTTGGCTCTTCTTTTTAATGCCATCACAGGGACCTTAAAGTAAGGCATCCCATCTCTAATGCCTTGACGGCATCTAATGCCTTTTGCATTTGTTCTTCAGGTCAATTTTGGCGATTAGTTTTGCGGATATAAATTCTCGGCATGATCTGTAAAAACAAAAAATACTAATGGGGTAAAATGATTCCAGGGATCATTTTAAACACGCAGAAAGGGATCATTTCGCCCCAAACATTGAATTCCAAAATATCGATCAAAACATTAACCTTCAAATGCCGCGTACGACGATCAAATATTTTAAATATTAGCTAACTGCTATTAATACCCGTAAATAAAACAACATTTCAATAAATACGAACACGTAAAAAGTAATGAAAGTCCAAAAACAGGCTTACCTTAGATCAGAGCCACACTTTTTAATTATTTTTTGATAAAATCACGCCAAGCGCTTGCACCGCCATGACACTTGGGGAGACAACTGGCAGAGGCTTGGGAAACATGTTTCATGCTCATTTGGATAGATGGCACTAGTTATCTTTGATTTAAGGAGGGGGATCATTTGACCTCCAGGGATCGTATTACCTCACCTTCCCCTAGTATTATTTTAAAAGAAGTTATAAGCCAAGTAGACTTTAACCTTATTTTTTTTTGTAACTTAATTTTCACCTATTTCTCTATATTATCTGCGATGCTCTATTTTACAATTACCTAATTTATTATTGAAATATCATTAAAAGTAAATAAATCATTTAAATAAAACAAATAGCGGACAAGATAATAATAATCAGCACAAAAGAAATCTGCAAATAAAAGGGCAGACTTTTTCTTTGATTTGTCCTTCTGTTCGTGTAAATGAAGCGCCATTTGTAGATTACTATCTCGCCTCGAGATAATGGCGTCTCGTCCTTGGTACCAGCTCATTTTCATTTTTCATAGATTAATTAAAAATATTCTTTGGATTTTTCACCTTTGAGCTTTTTGCTCTCCCTGTTACTCGGTAACTTTCCACCTGGATATGTAATGATTAGGTGACTTGGTTTATGACTTGTGTTATATATTACACTAGCGGGCGCCCGCGACTTCGTCCGCGTGGAATTTAGTTTTTCACAAATCCCTCGGGAACCACAGATTTTTTCGAGATAAAAAGTAGCCTATGTGTTAATCTAGGCTATGTTATATATCTCAATACCAAATTTCAGCTAATTCGGTTCAGCAGTCGAGGCGTGAAAGAGTAACAAACATTCATATTATCCAAATCATCAGTTTTCGCAAATCTCAGAAAACTATGGATTTTTTCGGGATAAAAAGTAGTCTATGTGTTAATCCAGAGTAAAATCCATCCATTCCAAATTTCAGCCAAATCACTTCAGTAGTAGCGGCGTGAAAGAGTAACAAACATCCAAACATACATCCAGACAACCATACAAACTTTAGTGTTTATAATATTAGTAGGAAGTATGTATACTTGTTCTGATTTGAGGTCTAAAAGTAAAGATAGTGTAAGTCTGTTTGATATAAACGTATTTTTTTTAATCATATATTCAGATAGTATCGTTTGTTCAAAAAAAAAAAACAGTTTTCTGGAGCGACGACCATACAGACCTAAAACCTAAAAGCAAAACCTTATCTAGAATATAATACAACTTATTCGCTAACAGGGTTTAGTTAAAGTTGTTACATAGTTTAAAAACATAAATTCGTCAAAGTGGCTGGAAGTTTATAATCACTCCATAGTTACAGAGTTTGGCATGTGCATAATGTATAAACTAAATATTTGGAACAAGTTCTGACAAGGCACGCCTTTGGCGACCGCCCATGGCAAACTTCCCTTGCAAAGAATCTACCTCGTAGTTCGCAGTGCCGGGGTCAGACTTAAAGTTCACAATGACACCGGGGAGACTGATAATTCACAGGCTAATGTCAAAGTTGGGGCATGTTTGAAATTTTTACCCTTAGCCGAAGTTACTTTGTTAGTGTTGGACGAATTTTTAATTCAAAGTAAAAATTTTGTAGGTGTTTTTATCAATAGCAAGTCAACTGCGAATTTACTCGAAGCGTAGATTAATAGGACAATAATTTTTAGTCATGAATTCTCAAGATAAATTTTAGTTATTTGGGTTTTTAATAAATATTAATCTCAAAAGGGTTTATGAAATCCTGAATGTGAATTTCCAATTGTGTTAAATGAGTACAAAAATAATTGGCTTACTTCAAATACTTGAAGAATAACTGACAGACTGTTAATTATTTTTCACCGACTTCCAAAAAGGAGGAGGTTCTACGTTCGGCTGTATGTATGTTTTTTTTATGTATGTCCAGCGATAATTTTGTCATTTATGGACCGATTTTGAAAATTCTTTTTTTTTTTGAAGGGTTTGATTCCAGGGTGGTCTGGTCCTATTTTTTTTTAGTGCAATAAACAAATTTTGAGAGATGAACATTTTTATTTATTTCATTTTTATTTATGGTGTGTATTTCTTATAATTATTTTATTTATTCTAATTTTAAATTTAATTCTTAGTTTTAATTTATTTTAATAAATATGTTGTGTTATTTCAATCCTGTTAACCTTTGTATTTGCATGAATTCGATCGATTTGCTCTCCATACCTCAAGTGTATGTCGGTATGTAATATAACAAATAACCCAGACACGACCTCAAGTCATCCATCTTATATATTTATCATGGGATCTTTTATTTTTTCAAATTTATTAAACATTACCTTTGCACGATCGATTTTCTCTCTATATTACAAGGGTAGTCTCTTAATATAACAAATAACTTACCCAAGCATGTCCTCGAGTCATCCATCATACCTATGTAGGTAATTGTCTCGAAATCCATATTTCAAACCTATTAAAATTAAAGATTAACTTTGTATTTGCAGTATACGATGTAATTTCTCTTTACGAGTATACCAGTATCACAATTGGAATCACAATTTTACAAAAATAACGTATCCTCGTATGGCCTCGAGTTATCCATTTCGGAATCTTTTGTTTTTTCAAAACTATTAAGCATTGCCTTGTATTTGCACGAACACCGTCGATTCTCTATAGCACAAGTGTAGTGTCTCATAATATAACAAATAACATACACAAGCATGCCCTCGAGTCATCTCACGTACTTGTCTCGAGTGTGGACAAACACCTAGTGGCCCGGGGCATTTGTCAACTTCATGTACAAGGCACTGCTCCTGCATTACGAGCCAATTTGGACCTTTCGAGGCAACAAGCTCTATTACAGTGGACAAATAACATGTGTTGCCAACACACGCCAGTTACATAAATTTGAACTCGCTGATGCCTGTGAAGGGATATTGTACATTTTGTTACCTTGACAATAATGTCTAATGTTAAATGTTTTGACATTATTAAACTTTAAATGTTTGGATTTTTATTTTATGTATTGTCCTTGCGATCATATTCCAATCGACTAGCCATCTAGTGCATTGATTGATACTCGTTTTAGAGCGATGTCATTATCAATATTAGTCTTTTAATGGTCCTATGTAGGGCAAACAGATACATTCTCATTCGAGAGGTGGTTTATAGCTTACACCCACTGTGATGTTACAGTGCGAGTTGAGTTATTTAATATAGTTACAGAGTCAAATGTATGACTGTGTAACTATAAAATATATAAATAGTCATCCCGAATCAACTTTTTGTGCTCTTCGAGACATGGGTGTGTTACATGAATTCGTAGCTCATAGACGCGCTGTTCTTGAAAGGCAAAAAAGAAAAACCCAATATTTCATAGCCAATCCCAGGATTTCGCGACCCGTAGATGATGATGATGAGATGATGATGATGATGATGATGAGATGATGATGATGATGATGAGATGACTACTGAACAACCGAGGCAGTGAAAGTTATCTGTCATTAAATGAGAAATTTTGATAGCATAAGTGCAAACTCATGTGTATTCTCTTTTTCGAGGTAC
Organism: Bicyclus anynana; assembly: GCF_947172395.1. Lineage (NCBI taxonomy): Eukaryota > Metazoa > Arthropoda > Insecta > Lepidoptera > Nymphalidae > Bicyclus > Bicyclus anynana. The sequence continues at coordinate 6,854,872 of NC_069096.1, read as the reverse complement.
GCCAGATACGCCTGATTTTTCCCCGGTTGTACCTTCACAACCGGGGAAAAATCAGGCGTAGAACTGACGTCTTTACGTGCTCTTCAGGGCCTGAAGTGTAAGTAAAAACACCATCAACTTTTAAATTCCTGCTACTGAGAATTTCTCACGCTCGCTTGTAAGATCTTTTTACGAATAATAAGGTATGGATTTAGGGTTCTAAAGATAAAAACACCTCAGCGAAATAAATAAATAAAAAATAACGTCTCCTCTCAAAAATCCTTATCGCATTTTGTCCTTTATCGCGGCAAAGACAAATCAAGAAGCATTTCGGGATTACCCAAGGAACGTAAGATTTTATCGAACCGCGCGGCGTACAGAAGTTTTTTCCCAAAGACATCTAAAAACCGGCAATCGTTCCACAAAAGAAACTTGGCTTAAACTTTTACTTCCCGAAGCTTTAATAGCAGCTATTATTTTTGCACAGATAAAAAAAAATGTTTCTATATACAGTGCGGGTTTTCCTTTATGATTCTTGGCTCCTTTATGTAAGTTGGTAAATAGTTTTGCTTACTTTATACTTTTATTTTACTGCAGCACTGCAATGCGAAGAAAGTTCAACCATTCTTAGAATTTCGTTTTAGGAAAGTAAAGTATGTATTTATGGTTCTTATAAATATTGTTTGTTCTAGATATCATTCTCAGTATTTCTTCCGTCTGTACAGTGAATATGACTTCTGCCCTTGTTTCGGTGAGTGTAGGTACGTATCCGGTACAGGGCATGCACGCAACTTTCGCCCTAGACTGCGGACACACTTGAAGTTAAGTGACGATGCAATTTAAGAAGCAGGCATAAATGGAAGAGGTACCTACATGTTTTGACGGTTTCCACGCGTCATCGTACCGGAACGCTAAATCGCTTGATGACGATCTTTGTCGACAGCTAGCAAATGCCTATAAATTGGCTCAGGTTTGGCAAATGCTTGCCAAGTATGTCGCCCAGTAGAATCCGTCGGAGAAATGGGTAAAATAAATTTTCATACCCTTAAAGTTAGCACACTACCATTTAAGCCTGCATTGACCGTAGTCAAGGGCTAATATTTGTCGTTAACTAAAAAAAAGAAAAAGCTTCTTAAAACAGATATACCTACATAAAAAAAAATATGTCATCTTAATGTACTATACCTCAAGGCATTTAAATGGTTCAAAGTAAAGTAAAGCTTTGAGATTTATCGTATTTATATTCCTACAATTTTCCGGTCAGTGGGTTCGGTGGGAACGTCAGGGGACACATTACGGGGATGTCGTAGATTTACTTCAAACTTGACGTATACTCCGGGGAGGGATCACAAAATGGCGCTCATTGTCATACCCAGGTAAATAAAGTCATATAAATTTTCTTTAACTCTAAAGCTCTACTACAATTTCAGGTAGACGAATTCAAAATGGCGGATCTCTGATGTATTCTTACTCGTAAGTACGGTTGTTAAACCGAATCCCTACGCTTACAAACTAGTACGAGTACAATTGTATACTATAGTACTAGTAGATTTTTAAACTACCCCGTTGGTGCAGTAAACTTTGTATCAAAAGGTTTTGGGTTCGAGTTCGAGTTTGGATTACAAACGAAATTGTAATTTTTTAAAGAAATGTCTTAATCAGCTTAATGGTAGAATATACCAGAGTCTCCTCTCAGAATGAGAGGGATTAGGCCAATATATTCCACCACGCTGGCCCAATGCGGAATTGGCAGACTTCACACACACATACACACACACACACGCAGAGAATTAAGAAAACTCTCTGGTACGCAGGTTTCTTAAAATACACATACAATTATACAATACATACATTCGAAAACACTCCTTCAGCGCAGTCGGGTAAAAAACTCATAACATTAAAGTCTGATTGAAACTTCAATTCAAGTGTATAAAACCTGTCCAGTTAAAAAAGCAGCTTTTATTTTCAATTTAGAAAATAACGATGTTCTCTCAAGCAAATAACACCCCTTCACGTAGAAGTGATCGAAGATAGGGTGAACATCCCTCGTTACGGGAAAGACGTGCCGCCCACAACGTCCTTTAAATCTAAATATATATAAAAACTTTTAGCACATACGAAAATATATCCATATATAAAAGAAAGTCAAGGTTGTAGGATAATGAATTATGAAAAAAAAGTACCCAGATTTTTCACACAGCTAATAAAACTCATCATTATTATAAATACTTTAAAATTGCTGGAGTTCTACTTAAACAAGAAGTAGAACTATCCAGCAATTTTCAATGTCTTATAGACAAAACGAACGAAATATAGAAAGATATATATCAGTCTTGTAGCAAAATAGAATATTTATATAACACTCTTTCATAGCAAACTTAACAAAACATTCATTCTCTTAGAAATACAATTAAAATTACTCAAAGAACATGACACGGGAACAGTATCAAATTACCAAGTAGGTCACGGGTGTAGAAAAACTCAATTAAAACTTAGCCGATATACGGACCTACATACATGAAGTATAATCTCATCAGCTCACCATTATGTGGCTCAGCTTTTTTCCCTTTATTAATTAGTTTGGTAGTTGGAATTTAACATCGTTTAACTTTTTCTATTTTAGTTGGAATTGTACTATTTAGAATTCCATGCTAGATTGAATTTTGCATTATATATTTTCAATGTTCGGTCTTGTTTGATGGCTTAACACTTTCGCTGCTGCACTGATTTTTCTGTACTTTCCTAAATTCATACTAAAACTTTATGTAGTTCGGTACGAGGTCAATCAACCTCGTAACTCTTGAACACGCTAGACGTACAAGGTCAATTGACCTCGTACCGCAGCGAAGGTGTTAAGGTGATAATCAGCGGGTCAGAAGGCGTAGGTAACGGATCGCATTGAACGGATTTTATCTACCGTAAAATTAAGAATCCGTTTGATGCGATGCGTCTGATACGTACGATGCTCATCTGTGGTCACCTATAATTAACGTGTTCTCAAGTATGATGCCACTAACTTATCAACTCCATTTCAAATTTTTTATAAGAAAGCCCCTTTGCAAAGACCCAAATCCAAGAACTCATCATTGACAATCCATATTCAGCTTACTTGTTTTACCTTCAGCGTGGGTGACACGTGATATTTAATTTTTAAAATGCACATAACTGAGAAGTTTGAGGTGCATGCCCGGACCTGTTTCAAACCTCATCATTATATCAGCCGATGGACGTCCACTGCAGGACATAGGTCTTTCGTAGGGAAGTTTCAAACCTACGCCTTCTAAATTGAATCATATACCAGTGGATATAAACCCTGCCTTCGTTAATGTTAGTTTTAACTTAAGAATATGAGGTCTGATAGTCCAGTGGTTATCAGACCTAATGCGCATAAGTTAAAACTACTGAATTAACAAGCAGAATAACATACCCACGTATCATCGTTATCAACCCATATTTAGCTCACTGCTGAGCTCGAGTCTCCTCTCAGAATGAGAGGGGTTAGGTCTTAGTCCACCACGCTGGCCCAATGCAGATTGGCAAACTTCACACACGCAAAAAATTAAGAAAATTCTCTGGTATGCAGGTTTCGTCACGATGTTTTCCTTCACCGTTTGAGACATGTGATATTTAATTTCTTAAAATGCACACAACTGAAAAGTTGGAGGTACATGACACGGATCGGATTCGAACCCATACCCTCCAGAATCGGAGGCGAAGGTCACATCCACTGGGCTATCACGGCTTCACCCACGTATACATCTACACTTTTTGAAACTTAGTTGCTCAATACTTTAATATGAACTTCAATGAACTTCGTTCTTATGTGATAAAATTAATCTTTGCAAAGTTATAATATAATTAATCATTTTCATTTTAATGGCTAACTTTCACGAGAGCACGAATTACGAGTCTCGTGAACTCGCTCGCAACATCTCAGACTCAATATTTCTCAATTAAGAAATAATCGTTGAGAGTAAATTTATTGTATTACTTGTTTATAATATAAGGTTGCCCCTCCATTGAAAGATAACAGAGAAGAGTATGTTGCTAACATGCCATTATAGTACATTATAATATAAGTGCGGTAAGTTGAAAATTACTGCCGAGGCGATATTGCAGCTCGAGCCAAAGGCGAGAGCTATAGTAAGGAAGCAGAGGGTGTAATTATCAAAGCGCACGTATGACATACGATGTTTTATAGCACATTTGCGAGGAAACACACTTTAAACACACTTTCTGAAAATTAATTTGCATCTTTGTCTGTTTTCCATAAGATGATATTTTGATACGCTTGTATTTTTGCACAAATAACGAAGTGCGCACACCAGCGTTTGTTTTTTTTTTAGAAAAATACACTAAAAACAGCCAGTATTACTAATAAAGAAAATTAATATTTTTGTGTTCCTGATATAAATAAAGAAAAAAAGCGCGGGAACGTTTGAACTAAGTGGGCGCATCTTTTTAAATAATTTTCTGATAAATTGTTTTAAAGTATTTATTAGACCAAATTTTAAGTTTCGGGAGCCCCTTATCATGGGGGGCTCCAGGTTTAAGAGAAAAAAAGAGGCTTCGCCTTCTCCAAGTGGCGGTTCAAGTGACTGTGAAATGGAGCAGGAAAATTTTACTCCCTTCAAATCCAGCAATTATATACGTAAATACTTCGAAAATACACGCAACAATGAATATATTGTATTTTTAACCAGCAATAATCCCGAAAAACCCATAGGAGAAAAAGAAAAACTAAATATTTCGTCTGGAATCAGACAGTATTGTGTTAACGGTGTGAAATATCTAAAAACAATAAATAAATTTAAAGTAGGTATAGTATTTGATATTGCAAATAATGCCAATGTATTTATACAAAATGAAAAATTCCACAAACATCTGAACTTAAATCCTAGTATACCGGCATCTGCTACCGAGGTCACAGGTGTACTAAGGGGAGTTCCTCTTACACTTTCTAATAAGGAAATATTTAATTTACTAGCTAGTACATGCAACATAATTCAAGTAAGAAGATTAATGTCAAGAGTTAAGTCATCAGAACAATATACATTTCAGCCTACAGGGACGGTAGCAATCACTTTTGCGGCCACCCAGCTACCAGATTACGTTCATTTGGATTCTTGGAGGCACGAGGTAAGTCCTTATATACCTCCTGTTAAGCAATGCCTTAAATGTCTAAGATTTGACCATATTGCAAAGTATTGTAAAAATGCAGTAAAATGCAGTATTTGCACAGAAAATCACAATTTCAAGGACTGTACTATCGATAAAACCAATGCTAAATGTAGCAATTGTGGAGGCAACCACATAGCAGTCTCGGCAGAGTGTCCCATTAAAAAGAATAAAATTAACGAAAATAAAATAAAGGCGAGAGCTGTTAAGTACTCAGATTTACTCAATGAAAAGTCATTTCCACCCTTACATAATGATCCAAATAAGCAATTACAAAATGCTTTCAAGTCTGACACCTTTTTAAATTTATTAGTAGAATCAATCATTAAAATCATAGCAACAAAAACAGATAATAATCCAATTAGTACAAATAATATAAAAAACATTCTCCTTGAAACATTCAGTAAAAAGCCATCTTCCAAAAAATAATGGATTATATTAACATAGTTCAGTGGAATGCTCAGAGTTTGCTATGTAATCAACATATTTTAACACAATTTTTATATGAACATGACATTCACATTGCCTTAATATGTGAAACATGGCTTAAGCCAGAAAAAAAATTGAATATCAGGGGCTACAATATTGAAAGAAAAGATATAGGCAGCAAACATAATGGTGTCGCAATCATTATACACAAAAGTATATCATACACAAATATAAACACTTATTGTGACAATGATCATCAAAATATATGCATAGGAATTAAGATTTATGATAAAGAAATAAGTATTATTAGTTTTTATAGCCCACCTTGTGCTAATTTTAACAGAAGTATTTTAGATTCATTAATTAAAAATATTCCAAAGCCTCTCATACTTGGTGGCGATTTTAATGCTAATCACACAGTTTGGGGAAGTTATGATATTAACAGTAGAGGTAGAAATCTTCTTGAGGTCATTGATGATAACAATTTAGTCTTATTAAATAACGGGGAGCTGACAACTATTGGCTCGCTATCTTGGCGCCCTAATGTTTTAGATATATCTCTTGTTTCTCCATCTCTTGCTTTGAATTGTAATTGGTCTGTTCATGATGACCCTCTTGGATCATATCATTTGCCTGTAATTTTAAATGTACTAGTACGACAGAATGATATTGAAGATATAAGAGGAGGTCACAATTTACCAAAATTCCCCAACTATAAAACTATAAATTGGGATATTTTTAATAAAGAAATGCAAGACATGATTTCAGGTTTTATTTTGGATGAAAATTCGCCATTGGATACATATATGAAATTTATTAACTTAATTCATAAAGTTGTGCAAAAATCTACCCCAAAAAAAAAAATACATATAAAATACCCAAATAGTTTAAAAAAAAAGTTGTGTCTTCCATGGTGGAATAACAAATGTACCAACGCTGTTCAAAACTGTAAGCAGGCATACATACAATTTAAACATGATCCAACACAAGAAAATTACTTAAGTTTTAAAAAATTACAAGCTTTAAAAAAACTAACTTTAAAGAGGGAAAGAGAAGCTAGTTGGCATGAGTTATGTCAATCTTTTAATCGCACCACTCCTTTAACAACAATTTGGACATTTATGAAAAAATTTAATAAAACATATTCTTATAAAAAAAAATTTAACAACAATGACAGAGAGTGGGTTTTAAATTTTTTAAATAAATATACTCCTGACTATGTAAATATAAATAGATTAAACTTTGTTGACAATTCTATTAATCCTACCAACAGCTTTCTCTTAAACCCATTCACAGTTACAGAGTTAAAAACAGCAATACATTACAGAAGAGACACAGCATTTGGTTTAGATGGTATTCCATATATTTTATTAAAAAAATTGGATGATAATGTATTGAGAATCTTGTGTCAAATTTTTAATAACTTATGGACAAACAATCTCATTCCTGAAGATTGGAAAGTTGACTGTTTGATACCAATATTAAAACCTCACAAAAAAGAATTTCACGAAGACTCTTACCGTCCAATAACTTTAACGTCTTGTGTTGGTAAAATATTTGAACAGCTTTTAAAACAACGTCTTGAATACTACATCGAAACAAACTCTATCTTGCCTGAAAACCAATTTGGTTTTAGAAAAGGAAAATCTGCTCAAGAAAGTATCAGCTTATTACAACTTGATATTCAGAAATCAATAGCCCAAAAAAAACTTATGGTCTCTGTATTTCTTGATATAGAGGGAGCATTTAATAATGTAAATTTGGAAATACTGTGTAATGAACTTTCCAGCATTGGATTACCTAAAAAATTGATTAATTGGATATTTAGCTTCTTGTATGAGAGGAAAGTATTTGTTAAATGGAATAACAGTTTGTATGGTCCTCAATATTCTTCTAAAGGCGTATGCCAAGGAGGAATATTGAGTCCTTTGTTATTTATACTTTACATACATAGAATAAATGTAAATTTAGATCCTTACATCAACAATCTACAGTTTGCAGATGACTTAGTAATTTATTCAACTGGAAATTCCATAGACCAAATAACAAACAGAATCAATCTGAGTTTACTGAAATTGCAAAAATATTTTAACTACTTAGATATAAATATCAATTCAGAAAAATCCAAAGTAGTTACTTTTGGAAAAAGAACCCTCCCTTTAGCACACATTTATTACAATAATACTTGCATAATGGCAGCATTGGAAGTGAAGTTCCTGGGTATATTACTAACTAGTAATATGTCATGGAACAAATATGTTGATTGCATAGTAGTCAAGGCTTCTAGAGCTTTGAACATTTTGAAATCACTGACCAAAACATATTGGGGAGCTGATCCTAAAATTTTACTTTTACTTTATAAGTCATTAATCCGTAGTCACTTTGAATATGGTTATTTATGTTATGCTTTCAATAAAAACTTATTAAAAAAGCTTGAAGTCATTCAAAATTCAAGTTTACGCCTTATTACAGGAGCCTTCAAAACAACTCCAATTAATATTTTGCAAATAGAATGCAATATTCCTCCTCTATGTGCTAGATTTAATTATTTGAAAAATAAATTTTTGTTAAAAATATACTCATTAAAATCCAATAATTTGTTAAAGAATCTTAAAAGGGCCGAATCAATAATATTGAACACAAATTCCTCATTCTTGCTCCATGGTTTATCTGAGTATTTACAGTTCCTCGAAACCTTTAATATTCACAGAACAGAAACTAACTGGCCATGCTTTGATGGAACTTATGATTCCAAATTTTTTAATATTAATATAGAAATAGATAGTTCTGTTACTTCAAGAGAGACATTCTATGATAAGATTTCAAATTGGCCAAATCACAGAATTATATATACAGATGCATCAAAGAATGATAACAATACATCAATAGCAATTTATGATAGCAAGTCAAAGATAGGCTCTGGTGAGCAAATTGATCACAGTACAAGCATTTTTTCAGCTGAAGCACTTGCAATTCTGTCAGCATTACAATACATTGGAAATCATAAAGACTACACTTCATATTGGACGATTGCAAGCGATAGTATGAGTGTTCTTAAGGCTCTAGTCAGTTGCAGGCTTTATGCTAAAAGTAATTATATATTATATGAAATTAGGAATAAAATTCATCAGCTTTATTTAAATGGAATTGGTATAATTTTGGTTTGGGTTCCTGGACACACAGGAGTGAGAGGCAATGAAAATGCTGATTTCTTAGCAAAAACCATATCAAATTACAACATACAAAACTGTCAAACTAACAAAAGTTGCGCTGCCGTCCCATATACAGATATTCATAACAATTTAAAAAATAGATTTGTAAATGAATGGCAAGAGATAAGGAACTCCCCTGAACATGTAAATAAAGGATTGTGGTATAACTTCAAAGATAATATAAATAAAAAGCCGTGGTTTTGTAAAGATACAATTTATAAGAACAGAAAATACTATACAATAATTTGCAGGTTAAGATTTGGACATTGCCGCATTAATTCACACTTATATCGATTAAAATTAATTGACTCATCATCATGTAACTTCTGCAATTGCAATGAATCTCAGACACTAGATCACATATTCTTTTCTTGTGCATCATTCGGCATACAGCGCCTAATGCTGATTGATCACTTAATCAGTATTTACAAAAAGATAGAAGACTTGCCGCGCTCATTGCAAGATTTGTTAAAAAATCCTCTAAATTATAAATACTTATATCACTTTATTATTAACACAGTTCAAGAAATTTGAATTTAATTTTGATCACGGATTTACGATTTACTATTTAGACTTTGACATTGACATCACGGAAATACCTACCAAATATGAGAAAATAATGGGCCAATCCCAAAGATACAATACATCACAGATAAGACACTAAATAAAAATATGACATTACAAGATTGGATTGGACCAATTGGAAATTTTATACTTATTAATACAATCAGATGAATCTTCAAAGATTAATATTTATAGAAGAAAATCTATAAGATAACATACGATAGACAAGGCTATGCCTAATAAAATACAAACTCAAGAAAGAACTTCATTGACGTCTGAACAGGCTGTATGGTCAACGATCTTTGCCTGTCCCAAAGTTGGGGACAAATAAAAAAAAAAAAATGATATAAATAAATAGTTGACATTTATTGTCAACTTTCTTAAAATTAAGGAATTGAATGTCTTTATATTATATTATATCTCACAAAGATAATTATTTATTCATAAAATGTTGAGCACTTTTCTGACATATAATTCATTGCCAAGATTTAAAAAAGTACCGTTCATGATTAGAGGGATGCTAAAGATTTTATATTACATTACGGCACACGTGCCGTTATGTAATATTTACTTTACATTACGGCACATATGCGTAATGAGATACATTACGCTATTGAAATTGGTGAAATAAGCGATACTTTACGGGCAAATGTGTTTTAAAAGTTATTAACCTATCTTATTGTAATGGTAGTGTTACACAAAGTAAAAAAATATCCCTGTATAGCTTTGCTACCTCACTACACTTCGTACGCGTGAACATGTGATTCCTTTATAACTAAAAAACTCTTTCTTTATAAACTAAGGTATCATACCTATATTTTGGTTTTGATGTATTATGGGACTCAAAAGTGATTACAAATATAAGAAAACTAATGTAGAACAAAGGTTATGATTCACAACACTTGTCAGGACAACTTAATTAACAAATCAAACTGTAACCAAAATAAGACCCTAGAATGGCAGAGAATGACCTTGAGTGAAGTCACGTACTTGCGAACGATGTATGTAGGGTTAAAGGATCCTTTGACTGTATACAAACACTCCCCTTTTCCACTCAAGTCACTCTCCCCGCCTATCCCAAGTAACCCATAAAGAAGTACACAACAAAAGATGTGGACGGCTCGAACGCCACGAGCACACTGAAGCCAACACGAGATCGAGCGACGTCATATCCGTCACAGACTACTATTTCCAACACTAAACGGCGATAACAGATGATTTAAAAACATGTTTTCAAATGGCACTTCGGGTTAACCATCATAAAAGATGATGGGAATAATAATGAGATTAAATTTTGGAAAATAGATAGATAAATTCCTTTGACAAATGAAATTAAAATATAAAAAGTAATAAACATGTTAAAATACAAATATGCACAAAGGCGGTCTTATCTCGATCTCTTCCAGTCAACCCACATTTTAAGAATTAGAACTACTTGCTCAGCACTATAACTTTCTGGTTATGCCAATTATGCAAACCCAATTATGCATAATTTCATGGCGCTAATTCAATGAAAAAAAGTGTAGTCTTTGCGTTCATACTCGTAAGTCAGTCAGGCAGTTATTTCGCATTACTTCTTCATCATCATCATCATCATCAGCCGTCGTCCACTGGAGATCTCCATCGGCTCCAATCACAACGGTCTCGAGCCGTCAGCATTACTTACTTATTATATTTATTTATCCATTTCGAAGATCCTTATTTTAAAATTATTGAAAGGTATTAGAAGTAGTACCATACTAGTTTTAACACCTTCTTTGCGTATGAATAAATAAGTGTTATCCTCTTCGAAATGATGGCTTAGTGATGCATAGAGGAGATACGTACAAAGAAATCTGAAATATTTATTTATATAGAAAATCTAAAGCTCTATTCACATTGACGCAAAATATCATAAGCAACACGACGTATCTTTCTTTACTTGTTATAGTAAATTGAACTCTTTCCCAATTTATTAAAGCATAAATTCATGTAACTAAACGAAAAAAAGCGTCTGCCAGCGTTCCAGTTGAACCAATACCCGAGTTATCCTGTGCACAAATTATTACTTTAACTAAAGGAGATAAAGTTCAATATAACATAAAAAACATGTCCACGAAACTTCGCTTCTCTGTGCCTATAGCCTAATGTACGTCTGTTCATAAAATATTGAAACACCTTAGACAGCGAGATTCGTCTGTCACCGGAATATTAAAAATTTCATATACGGAACGCAGAGTAATATGATTTATACAGTGTATATTGTCAAAAAATATCTTGTAACCAGCTTTTTATGTATCATAAATACTAGGGGGTTAATACTCATGATATTTTGATTGTAACTTTATGGAGAATTTACGAGATTTTGGGAATCAAGCGTCTTAATTCCGTGCTTCGGAGAGCACGCTAAGTAGTTTGTCCCGAGCATGATCTATTCACCATCATCATCATCATCATCATGTCAGCCGATGGACGTCCACTGCAGGACATAGGCCTTTTGTAAGGACTTCTAAACATCACGATACTGAGCCATCTGCATCCAGCGAATACCTGCGACTCACTTGATGTCGTCAGTCCACCAGGTGGGGAGTCGACCTGCCGGAGATTCTTAACACCCCTTTCCCCGCCGTTACCGTAACCGCTGCTAGATCCAGGAATAGCGGGGCTGCCGGGGACTAGGGGCTATGTTATATTTGTTCGGTTCATATAAAGTTTTGCCCGATACTGACCACGCTGGGCATGCGGGTTGGTCAGCGCAGTGCATTACTCGCGCCGATGTCGCTGCTGCCCGACACTGGCCTGAGGCACTTCATAATCTAGCCTGTGGGGAAGGATATACCGCCATTCGTCGGTCGCGAGAGCCTCGTCGGTCCATCTGCAGGGTGCACCACGAGCAGGTGAGATTGGCAGTTGCGGAGACTGAATGGTACCAGCCTCCCCCTTACACCACCTCTATTTATGATCTATTCATTAATTGAGAATCAACCGTTAACATCTAGGTTGAGAACGCAGACGCACACATTGATTGCGACGCACACACCACGATTAAAAATCGCGAAACGACCCGCAGTTGATGGATGTCAAAGTAGCAGTGTGTGTTGTTGCTCTGATAATAAGAATTAGAAAAAGAATACGTCTCTAACGAAGGGTTGCTATGAAGCCAAGTGTCTGGCGAATGGGGATATCATTTCTCATATTATGCCGATAAAAATGTAAAAAAATTATACTTTATACTTAGGTGGTTAAGGGTCTGGATCCTTGAAACCTGTTATCTCCTAAAGCCACTACGGTCCAAACTCCACAGTTAGTTACGGTACTTATCTATGCTTTTATAATATGACGAAGGTCTGGCTGTCGCTGGCTCTCCGTCTATCTATACCTACTAATATTATAAAGCTGTTATAATATAATTCTTAAAGTGTTAGATAGCCCATTTATCGAGGAAGGCTTTAGGCTATGTATTATCCCCTCATTCCTACGGGAACGGAAACCACGCGGGTAAAACCGCGCGGCGTCAAACCGCTTATAGGACCACATCTCCCTTCTAATAGGAGGGGTATTATAGAACTTAAACCCACCACGCTCAAATAATCTTAAACAAACACTATATCAAAGATAAAAGTGAAACAATAAACTAATGATAAAATTATATAGATAGTTAAAAAATAATAAGTGTGAACTCACCAAAATAATTTTTAAGCACATTTTACCTGTTTAATAAATTTATTATTTATCGGTTGATCCATAAAATTCAATATGGCTCCTACATTAAAGCGTTTAAGCGCCCGTAAAAATCCCCGCACAGATTTATAGCATTTCGTATTACGGGAATTAATTTCCAGAATTCAAATTTACAAAAAAACAGTCGATGTTAAGTACAAATTTATTACAAAACAAATTCGGCCGATTTAAAAATGTTTAAGATTAATTTGTGTCCCATAAATATAAAAACCGTGATAGCCCAGTGGATATGACCTCTGCCTCCGATTCCGGAGGGTGTGGATTCGAATCCGGTCCGGGGCATGCACATCCAACTTTTCAGTTGTGTGCATTTAAAAAAATTAAATATCACGTGTCTCAAACGGTGAAGGAAAACATCGTGAGGAAACCTACACACCAGAGAATTTCTTAATTCTCTGCGTGTGTGAACTATTGGGCCAGAGTGGTGGACTATTGGCCTAACCCCTCTCATTTTGAGAGGAGACTCGAGCTCAGCAGTGAGCCGTATATGGGTTGATAACGACGAAATATCATAACGTATTTTTTAATATTAAAAACGCGAGAGTTTGTATGGATGTTAAAGTAACAAACAAACAAACAAACAATGTTTGTTACCCTTTAACGCCGCAACTACTGAACCGATTTGGCTGAGATTTTAATCGAAGATAGATAATACCCTGAATTAACACAGAGGCATTATGTAAGATTTGTTTGCTACGAATAGGCTTCGAAACTACTCGATCGATTTGGAATATTCTTTCACCAATGAAAAGCTAAAAACATTATACGCGAGTTACACAGGTTATATTTTATATTATGGGAATGGGAACTACGCAGGTGAAAGCACGATTTTAGCCATAAATGTATTTCAATTACAATATTATGTTACATAGATAGATACTACCACGATACCTTAATACCTTAATTATACCTACTTATTTATTAACCGTGCCTGATTCTCAGATCACTTGACTGTAAAAGTTTAAATTGCATTTTCTCTTGGTAATTTGATATAATCATTAAAACTACAGAAATAATAGAGCATCCAGTAATTGTACCTACTTCTACATTAATAGACGTTATTAAAAGTTGTTTAGTAAAACCAGTCTATTTTCAACTGAATGTTAAGAGCCTTTCATTAGTTAAAAATTTTTTGTTTGAAATTTTTAATTGCTTTGTTTATTGCGATATCTAAAATGTTTTTTTTTTATTCTTTACAAGTTAGCCCTTGAGTACAATCTCACCTGATGGTAAGTGTGCAATCTAAGCTGGAAGCGGGCTAACTTGTTAGGAGGAGGATGAAAGTCCACACCCCTTTCGGTTTCTACACGACATCGTACTGGAACGTTAAATCGCTTAGCGGTACGTCTTTGTCGGTAGGGTGGTAACTAGCCACGGCCGAAGCCTCCCACCAGCCAACCAAATGTTATATTAAGCTATTTAAACAATCTTATAAATAACTATTAAAAGATATTGGTATACGAGCTCGTAGTTACGAGTTTTTACATACTTAAATATGTGTTAACGCCAAAATGTGGCCTTATTGATAGTACGGTCGAGGCCTATATTATGCTAGTGTGGACTTTACCTTACTACAAATTTATTATCTGTAAATATTTGTTTTATGTAACTATTCTATATTGTCAATGACAAGCCTGTATATATAGTGAAAATTAAATTATAACGCTCCGCTGCAAAAATTCAAAATAGTCGTTTTTCTTCTCACCTTTTGTGATCCTGCAAATATTAAAAGAGATCCTGTAGTCAGGATCTCATTGTGTAGATTTCCATAATTTACAATATGTATTGTTTTGTTCTGTTTACAAAAGTTATTTTCTTATTTTGAATTATAATTAACATCATCATCATCAACATGATTGATAACATTTTGTTATCATAATATATAAGTGTACAATTATTGAAAATGATCTTATCAATAGAAAGCTACATATTTACCAGATAACATAGGCTGTACGTAAGAACCGTGATAGCACAGTGGATATGATATCTGCCTCCAATTTCGGAGGGTGTGGGTTCGAATCCGGTCCGGAGCATGCACCCACTTTTTAGTTGTGTGCATTTTAAGAAATTAAATAACTTGCATAATCGAGAATTTTCATAATTCTTTGCGTATGTGAAGTCTGACAATCCCTATTGGCCCAACCCCTCTCAGTCTGAGAGGAGACTCGAGCTCAGCAGTGAGTTGAATATGGGTTGATAAAGATAATAGGCTGACCTTTATCCCTATATACGGAAACAAGAACTACGCGGGTGAAACCACAGGCAGCTTCTAAGTACTTGATAAATATATAAAACATAATTTTATTATCTTTTTTTTTTATTCTTTACAAGTTAGCCCTTGACTACAATCTCACCTTATGGTAAGTGATGATGCATTCTAAGATGGAAGCGGGCTAACTTGTTAGGAGGAGGATGAAAATCCACACCCCTTTTGGTTTCTACACGGCATCGTACCGGAACGCTAAATCGCTTGGCGGTACGTCTTTGCCGGTAGGGTGGTAACTAGCCACGGCCGAATTCTCCCACCAGCCAGACCTGGACAAATTAAGAATATATCAATCTGCCCAGCCGGGGATCGAACCCAGGACCTCCGTCTTGTAAATCCACCGCGCATACCACTGCGCCACGGAGGCCGTCAAAATTTTATTAATTAAAAGAGTTGATTATGCTCTACCAAGTGATAAGTTTAAAAATTACAACGTGAATAAAAACCCTTCGATATGCGACATATTATTAAAGAAAGACTTGTTTTAATCTTGTTTCTTTTAAGACTAGTTACCGCAAAGTATTTTAGTAGTCAAGTTTTCCCGCTTATATCTTTTATACTCTTTCTAAAGTCGACATTATAAGGCGCTGTATTAACTGTTAGCTCTCCTCCAACTTTTTTACTCGTTATTCGAGATTTAATTAAATTTCAAAGCTACTCTTTAGGGCTTACATACATTGTATAAATTTTTAAATATTTTTTTTTTTAAGTTTTTCTTTTATATAATTTAAAGTATTAATTTAAGCTCGAGGATTCAGCTTCTTGTCCAAATTATAAATGCTTTTTCATTCTGCTATTGAATCGGTGGTTTGACCTTTACAATAAGATGGACTGGACTTTTCAAAATGGCTTGTAAGGTAAGTACGAGTAAGCATAAATAAACTTATTCTAAAATGCCGGGTGAAAGGTGTTAAAGCTAAAAAAAAATAATAATTTATACATTCTTAATCTCACCATGAATAGGCTACCGTGGCCGAGAAAAAAAATCATCGGGAACATATTTTTTTTTTTCTATAGATGCCGTGTTCCAACGTGTCTGGCAAACGCTTGTTTGTTCATCTAACCTATCTAACTACATCCAAAGCCAGAGTAGGTGGACTTTTCGGCATAGACATTTATGTATTTTTTTTTAATTTTTAACAATGTTACAAAGACAAAACAATATTAAAAATTAAAAAAAAAAATCAACTTTTCCGCTGCTGGACATTTCAATGCCTAAGCAACCGGTGGTCAGGGCTCCAGAGTGAGGCAACTCCTCAAAATGCGAGTACGCGCCGTCTCAAGAATCACTGCCTTCTGTAGCCGACTCTTGATCCACCAGTTAAGCGAAAGATTCTTAAGGTCGAAGCTTTTAATATAAATATTATTAATACTTCTAATCTTTCAATGCATGAGATGAGCAAGTTAGATTACTATTTCATTATGAACTAGTGAATTCGGTTTGTTTAAAAGTGTAAAAGGATACCGCGAAAATTACACAGAACTCAGTCCATTAATTTATAAATATTTATAAGAAATTGCACTGACAGCACATATAAACAAAAAATAGAAACTGCTTCGGGAGTTGGAATGTTGCAACATAATACATATTATTATCACTTGAGGTAAAAAAAAATCAGATTTAGTTTTTATACGATTTTAATAAAACAGATGTTTTTCAATAAAATCGTAAGATAATCAATTTAATATTAAAAAGAGATTAACCTACGCTTGTAACGGTATAATACTCGTAGTACCTGTAATAGGAAATATTTGATACTTTCAATGTATGTAAGCCAAAAAATATATTTTTGTAACTGCAACGTGAATACCCAATCATTTTGTATATATTACTCCAGAACTTTTTAATGAAGGGGGCTCAACCGATAAAATCCTGCAAAGCCAGAACAGAACTACGAGACTGGAATAATGTTCGAGAGAGAAAAGTTTACGCTTTGAACCCTAGTGCGGGTAAGTGTTTTGCATTTTGTGCCGCGTACCCCGCATACCAATGGGTAAAAGGATTGATATTTGCACAAACTTGGCAAAAATCTAGGTACTTAGTTTTAGAGCTACTTAGTCTTTTAGCTCTATACGATATATATTCTACAAGAATATAAAGCATACATCGCTTTGGGAGATATACTATGGAACATTTGACATATAATCATCATCGGTAAATTGAAATCAAAGAGATCTTACGTATACTCTTTGTAAGGCAGAAACAGAATATATAATAGCAAATCGAAGATGTCTTTAATCATTGGTACATACATACAAACATCCTCAAAAAAGCGGGGGACCTAAGAGTAGACCAATGCGTGCGTGACCAATAGACAAATAGTCTAAAAAAATGTAATAACAATTATTATCATGACGGGAAGCGACGGCTAAAGTGATTAAAAGTTAAATAAAGTTAAATATTTATAGGTAATTTTCGAAAGGCTGTAACGAAACTAAGTGTTAATATGATTTCTAATGTTGTCATCATCATCATGAATATCAACCCATATTTGGTTCACTGGTGAGCTCGAGTCTTCTTACAGAATGAGAGGGGATAGGTCAAATAGTCCACCACGCTGGCATAATGCGGATTGGCAGAGTACACACACGCAGAAAATTAAGGAAATTATCAGGTGTGCCGGTTTCCTCCCAATGTTTTTCCTTCACCGTTCGCCAAAAAAAAATACCTATTATAAAGTTCACTTTATACATGACCGGTTAAGGGTCTAGACCTTAGTACCTTTCCCTTCCAAAGCCACCAAACTACAAGTAGGAGCATGATGGACTGATAAACTTCCAGATTTTATAAAATCAGGAGGAGTCTGGCCTCTGTCTAAATATATTCATCATCATCATCATGTCAGCCGATGGTCGTCAACTGCAGGACAAAGGCTTTTTGTAGGGACTTCCAAACGTCACGATACTGGGTCAACTGCATCAAGCGAATATCTGCGACTTGCTTAATTTCGTCAGTCTTCCTGGCGAGGGTCGAACAACACTGCGCTTTCTAGTGCGGGGTCGCCATTCCAGCATCTTGGGACCCCAACGGCCATCGGCTCTTCGAACTATGTGCCCCACCCATTGCCACTTCAGCTTCGCGACACGTTGAGCTATGTCGGTGACTTTAGTTCTTCTGCGGATCTCCTCATTTCAGATTCGATCACGCAGAGATTTATTTTATTTATTTATAGCATTCATGTACTTATACTATTTATACTAAAACACACAGGTAGTTTTAATGTTAATAGTAAGGTTACATAAGGACCTGTCAGGGCGTTGCTAATGCTTATTAATATAACTTCTATTCACACAATATGCAGGTAACATTTAAATTAGTGTAGCAGAAATCTTGGTCAGTATCGGGCAATTCTCTGTATATGGTCCAACAAAATATAACACATTACTTATTATTCTTATTCTTATTTTCTTATTCATTTAAAGTTTTGTTCTGTAAATAGCAAAATTTTATTTATGGTTTATTATAATAAAAATTGTAATAAATATATGTTAAATTTAGGTTGAAATTTTTATTGTAAATTTTCACATCAAATATAATTATGTTATAAGAATAAATTATTGAAATTAATATTTTAATTGTAAAAATCTTGCATACTGTAATTAGTTGAATGTATAGGTGACTCAATAATTTTAAGACATGTACCACATTCTAGCAAATAAATGATTTGATTTGATTTGATTTATTAGTTGCAAAAACTCGTCTCTTCATCTCGAGGAACAAAAAATAGTTATTTAAACATTAATTATTATTTTCAAAAATGTATTTATATTTAATGAAGAAAAAGCTTTACACCAAAAATGTTACCGTAGCTACACAACCTGGTATCCATTTTGCATATCATAGTAGTTCGCTACGTGCTTGTTAACTTAAACTTTAAGTCATGTGAAACCCGGGCAACACATGTTTGTGTATATGACGCGTTACGTGTCGTATTAGTTTCACTCCAAGTTAATCCGAATATAGCGGGTTTTTTGTGGTTTATTCCACCGTACCAAACATTTTTCTTTGTCATGCTACTTGTGTGTGACCAACGTTTGTTTTTCAACTATTCTAACACTAGTAAATGCTCTGTGGTTTCACTCGCCTAGTTCTTGTTCCGGTGTGATTCTGGGGATAAAATGGCTGGCCTATGTTGCTCGTTGATAATGTATTTTCATGCTTAAATGCTTAACGAACAAACAACAATATGACCTGTGCCTCCGATTCTGGAGGGTGTGTGGGAGCATGCACCTTCAACTTTTCAGTTGTGTGCATTTTTAGAAATTAAATATCACGTGCATCAAACGGTGAAGGAAAAACATCGTGAGGAAACCTGCATACTAGAGAATTTTCCTAATTCTTTGCGTGTCTGAAGTATTCTAATCCACATTGGGCCAGCGTGGTGGACTATTGGCCTAACCCCTCTCATTCTGAGAGGAGACTCGAGCTCAGCAGTGAGCCGAATATGGGTTGCTAATGATGATCATGATGATGAAAATAGGTACTTATAGGGTGTATTATTATAAAGTTGACGAGTTTATTTGTATGTTTATTTAAACGCGCTTATCTCTCGAATTTTTTAACGGCCTCCGTGGCGCCGTGGTTTGCGCGTTGGATTTACAAGATGGAGGTCCTGGGTTCAATTCCTGGCTGGGCCGATTGAGGTTTTCTTAATTGGTCCAGGTTTGGCTGGTGGGAGGCTTCGAACGTGGATAGTTACCACCCTACGAAAAAAGACGTACCGCCAAATGATTTAGCGTTTCGGTACGATGCCGTGTAGAAGCCGAAAGGTGTGTGGATTTTCATCCTCCTTCTAACAAGTTAGCCCGCTTCCATCTTAGATTGCATCATCACTTACCATCAGGTGAGATTGTAGTCAAGGGCTAACTTGCAAAGAATATATATATATAGATTGTATGTAAATTTTATAATCGGCAAGTAGAGTTTCCACCACTAATGTGACGCTATTGAAAGACCTCATTAAATTAGTATTAAAGAATCAATAATAAAATTTCTTTACAATCTTTTAATAAAAACGTAAAATTCCGATGAAGGTCGGTAAGGTTTTGATTATGTACAAGTAGACAAAAATAATGACTTTGAGCTCAAGTTTTCCGCAATACAAATGTCTGCATTTAAACGCTAACAACCATCGCTTCATAATGCTCAGGCCCGTGATTCTGTTAATGCTGGCATACATCACGGCACCTCACAGTTTGTAGATTTACAAAGATAAAAGGCCCGGTTTAATTCGGATTATAGACCAGATAACCTTATTTGTTTTCTGATGTATTTAATCTATACTGTGGTTGTACCCTAGAGTCAACAAAAGGCAGGCCTGGGAAGACGATTTTTAAAATGACAGGAACACTTTGGAAAAGGAAAGTTCATGATCGCAAGACATGGAAGATCTTGGGGGAGGCCTATGCCGAAAGGCGAGACGATTTATATTCAGTTTATGCGATTGTTACTTAATCTCTAGATCTACAGAACTGATTTAGAAAATTCTTTTACCAACAGAAAGTCACGTTATTGGTTAATGACATAGGTTAGTCTGATGATGATGACGACCGTCATCATCATCAGGTAGGTGAAGTTAAGTTAATTCCTAATTAAATTTTCTTAAACTTTTTTTCCAAAGAATGAAACAAGAACTATTCAGATAATTTACGTAGACGTACCAAATATTTAGAGGGTTATTACAATAATTGAATCACTGAATCACTTTCCGTATTTCAAACGATTATTTTTTATTTTGTATGTATTTGTTTTCTGAAATTTGTGTTGAAACTTAATTTAACTTATATTTCATTATTCACACAAAAACAAGGTGCCTAACTTAGAAATTCTTTGTTAAATGTCTGTATAAAATAATATGTCTAGTAAAATGTTACTCATTTATGTACACAATGTAAAAGGTCTACAAACTTTCAATTCTCTAATGAAAGGCAGGTCTGATTGGAATGCTATTGATTTTCATCCCCCGCGTTAGATTTTATCATTACATACGAGTAAATATATTTATTCGAGAAAGTATCGTACATTCGTTTGATAAATTTAGGGAACATCCACATAAGGTGTCGATTGTAAATATCACTACATACATACAACATTGAACATTTCGTTTGATAAGGTTTCTTAAGTCGTGAAACCCAGGTTGTCAAAAAAAAAATTTTTGCTCATTTTCATCCCTTTCACTTGATACCCATATTGTAGACTTACTATTAAAATCCCCATTTCATTACGTCCGCTATATTGAATTACAATTAAATTAATGTCAGTGTTACAACTCTGTTCCTCGGAGCTGCACGACGGCGTTTCTGTTATTTACGATGTTCGGACGACCATCGGGCTAAGATAGAAAGACTTTTCTGTCACTTTCGTAGTCCAGTGACGAGGGTGATTATGAGATGGGAAAGTATCTAAAGTCAATTGCGCGTTTTGTAATTATTATAACTACCCCCCTAATGACCTAGATTTGATTACATATGTATTCACAACTAAAAGTGAGTAAGTCGACGGTTGACTTTACGTTAGGTGTCGAAGCTCCCTTAATGAAGGACATTTAGGGTAGACGGTTGACAAAATAACCAAGTTCACCCTACGTTCGATCACCCTTCAATAAAGCGAATTATTTGCTCTAAAAGACGTCATTTTAGAAATTTAATGGTCTTTTGATAATATAATGTATTTTTAGTTCTTAATAGAATATTCATTCTGTCTGTAAAGAATATATATTTGGATATCTGACTGTTATTTTTTAATGCAAACTGCGGATGATATATTTTACGATAACTAATAATGTAGATAAAATACTAACTAAATCTATAGTAATATTAATAATGTGAAAGTAACTAAGGCTATTTTCTTTGGCAAAATAATTATGAAGAATCTTGTCCCCATTTGTCAGTCATATAGCATTGCGGTAAGCCTTTGAAAGACACCGATAAATATCAAACCTTAAGGTTCTCTATAAACTACCTCCCTGCCAAATTTTCTCTTTGTATGCTACACAATTTTCAAAATTTCGTGATGGAGGAGGAGAGGAGTAACTTATCACTTTAATATATATATTATTATTATATCCTTCCGATCCGTTTCGTTGGTACAACAACATTTAAATCTATGTATAAATATAAAAAGTTTTAACTATCAAGTTTTAGCAGACTCAGAAGTGGATTACAAAAATAATAAAATCAATGTCGAACAAAGGTTATGATTCACTATATTTGTCAGAACAACTTAATCAACAAATCAAAATGTAACCAAAGTAAGACCCTAAAATGGCTGAAAATGAGAATGACCTTGAGTGAAGACACGCACTTGTGAACGTTGTGTGTAGGGTTAAGGACGTCCTTTACGGTTAACCAACACTCCCCTTTTCCACTCAAGTCACTCTCCCCGCCTATCCCAAGTAACCCATAAAGAATTACACAAAAGAAATGTGGACGGTTCGAACGCCACGAGCATACTAAAGCCGTTTGTACGACGAGTGCCTTACATCGCAAGTCGTTCCCACCAAACGATCGTTACCCCTCTCTAACTCCCTAGTCATTACGGAAACAAGTCGCGCCACCTAGCATCGGCACAAGCCAACACGAAATCGAGTGACGTCATATCCATCTCAGGCTACTATTTAATACACACGTTTATTAGTTTAAAGTCTTCAATGTGTTGTGCTAACAAATAAAGTATTTTCTATTCTGTTCTATTATATTCATATATATATTCATATACAACATGGACATATTCAAGTCAAGAGTGAATAGGCATCTTCTAGGCAAGCGCGTTCCACCATAGGCTGCATCTTCGCTTACTATCAAGCATGATTGCTGCCAAGCGCTAGCCTATATAATGTAAAAAAAAAATATTCTATTTTAAAAGGTCTTAATGTAAAAACAACAATCCGAAGCCACCTATTTGATCATATTGTTGCACAAGTAATATTATCTTCAAAGGAAACGCTGAACGCGAATTTAATAGACATGCAGCTTTAAAAGACGTTATTGTCAGCGCCTCTACGAAATAATGAGGGGGTGTTCTTCCTATCTGTGATCACCCCCACATGAAAACGCAGTTGAGGAGCGTCGTTATTACATAAATTGAAAATAACTGCTGCTAGGTGTGTATTTTCAATAGCGGAGCGGGCGATAGAATAGTCCTTTTTTCACTCCATTTTTTTTTATTCTTTACAAGTTAGCCCTTGACTACAATCTCACCTAATGGTAAATGATGATGCAGTCTAAGATGGAAGAGGGCTAACTTGTTAGGAGGAGAATGAAAATCCACACCCCTTTTTGGTTTCTACACGACATCGTACCGGAAACGCTTGGCGGTACGTCTTTGCCGGTAGGGTGGTAACTAGCCACGGCCGAAGACTTCCACCAGCCAGACCTGGACCAATTAAGAAAATCTCAAACAGCCCAGCCGGGGATCGAACCCAGGACCTCCGTCTTGTAAATCCACCGCGCATACCATTCGTCAAACCTCCTGACGACCTCCGTGGCGCAGTGGTGTGGATTTACTCCATATACACAGAAAATTCTCAGCTTCAGGAATATTAAGTCATGCTATGGGTTGTTGTCTTGTTAACTTACTTCTCCCCTCATCAGATGACGTCACATCAGGTAAGATTCGGTATGGTTGGAAGTCCCTACAAAACGCGTATGTCCTGCAGTGGACGTTCGTCTGCTGATATGATGATGATGATGATGTCCGGAGCATGCACCTCCAACTTTACAGTTGTGTGCATTTTAAGAAGTTAAATAACACGAGTCTCAACGGTGAAGGAAGAACATCGTGAGGAAACCTGCATACCAAAGAATTTTCACAATTCTCTGCGTGTGTAAAGTCTGCCAATTCGCATTAGGCCAGCGTGGTGGACTATTGGCCTAACCCCTCTCATTCTGCGAGGAGACTCGAGCTCAGCAGTGAGCCGAATATAGGTTGACAATGATGACACTTGCATAATCAAGATATGGGCATATACCTAAAACTAAAAAAGCAGCCTATGTGTTAATCCAGAGTAAAATCCATTTCCATTCAAAATTTTAGCCAAATCGCTTCAGTAGTAGCGGCTTAAAGAGTAACAAACATCCATACTTTCGCATTTATAATATTAGTAGGATAACGTAGGTACTATGACTTAGTATGACTCGCAAAGCCTCAGTTTTATCTAAGATTTTACAATTTTACGGTCATTGAGTTTGGTTGGAACGCCGGGGGAGACATTCCGGGGATATCGCAGATTTACTTCAAACTTGATGCCATCCCTGGAGGAAATCACAAAATGGCTTCACTGTAGCATCTGTCAAGCCACGTGAAAAATTTCATTTAAATTTTCCACGCAGTGCGGACTCGGATATTTATGCTTTTCTCTTTAAAATGTACAGTCAGTGAATATAAAAATCGATTTTGCATATTACATATTTGAATTGATCGCGAATGCATTTTGAGTTCCTACTCAACAATATCTATAGTACTATTATAAATAGGTAAAGTTTGTTTGGATAATCTTTGGATCTACTAAATTGATTTTGAAAATTCTTTAACCACTAGAAAGCCACGTTATTTTTGTATGCCATAGGGTATATTTCATCTCCATATGCTCACGGGAACGTGAACTACGCGAAGGAAGCCGCAGGGCGTCGGCTTGTATCAAATAATCGGCTTCCAGTGTGAATACATTGTTCTAATAGACAAACTTCATTATATTCTACGGTAATGGGGCTGGACTTAATTCCGACGGTTATGGGTTCAATCCTTGCCCGTTTGACTACTGGAGGGAAAGCGGAAAATTGGTCATATTAAAAAAATACGTCAAATAATTTTTTATAGAAAGCTTTTATTGCATTGGTTTGTAAACTACGTCATAATTGTTTGGATTATTATAGGACTCAAAAGTGATTACAAATATAAGAAAACTAATGTCGAACAAAGGTTATGTTTCACAGCACTTGTCAGGACAACTTAATTAACAAATCAAACTGCAACTAAAATAAGACCCTAGAATGGCAGAGAATGACCTTGAGTGAAGTCACGTACTTGTGATCGATGTGTGTAGGGTTAAAGGATCCTTTGACAGTCGATTAACACTCCCCTTTACCACTCAAGTCACTCTCCCCGCCTATCCCAAGTAACCCATAAAGAATTACACAACAAGAGATGTGGACGGCTCGAACGCCACGAGCACACTGAAATCGAACAACACGAGATCGAGCGACATCATATCCGTCACAGACTACTATTTCCTACACATGTAAATTTAAAAGCGGTCAACGCAGCGATAACAGGATAATTTGTTTTTTTTTTTGTGATTTATCATCATCAGTCTATTATATTTAATGACCCACAGTGCGCAGGCCTCCTCTATCCTAACAAGATAGGGGGATCTGGAACCAGAACCACTGAGTTGTTCAAATGTTGGTTAGCCTATGAAACATTTGAACAACTCGGGGTTTGAGTGGTGGACTCGTTGTGTCTACAAAATACCTATACGTAAGCTTATAAAAAAATCTTATTGTATACCCAGTGGCGATTAATTATGTACCTACCTATTTTGGGGGAGGAATTTTCCATTTTGTGCAATTTGTACCTATAGCGCATACCCTAGTTAAAATCTTGTGCGCGCCACTGTATATACCTATATATATGTAAATTATTATGTATATTATAAAGATAAAAAAGCTTGACATTAATTGTATTAAGTCTATTGCTGGGATTCTACTTTATTTTGGACAATACCTATTGTAAAATGGTGATGACAAAAAACCAAAGAAACCATGACTGAGTTTTATATCTGCTCTTCTCGGACCAAGGCGTGTTTGGAACCCTCGTAACTTTAATTTTCAGTTTTTGTATTTCCGTTACCCCATAACAACATATTATCTTGACGTTTCAAAAGTATGTTAAGTAAGTAAACTATCGAAAACGAGGGTAGAAATATATACTAAGTAGGTACAAATTTCTCTCAACCCCTATAATATCGACACGATCTCATCACTATTCTAAGGTCACAAATATCGTGGAGCAGAAGGGGTATAAAAGAACTTTTTTATTAGGGTAAAAACTTCTAAGAAGTCCCAACTTTGACATTACCTCGTGAATTATCGCGTTCTCTCTGGTGTCATTTGTAAACTTTAAGCTTGAACTTGCGTTTTTTGGAGGGGATTCTTTGGTATAAAACTTCGAGCGCGATTTGGGATATATATCACACTAAATACCTAGCTCCTATATCGTAAACCTAGCTGGCTCCTTTTCTGTCATAATTATAAAACTATTTTGATTATGTAGGTAGTAGGTACATTTAAAAATTTTAACATAGGTATCTACTACTTATTAGCTTATTTGATGTCTTAGGGTTCATTTACATGAGTAGCAACTGCTACTGACGACATTCGGTGCAGTTGACAGCATTCGGTGACGTCTGCGCGGCAGTCGACGGCAGTCGCCGACTGCAGACAATAGCAGTCGACTGCAGTCGCCGACATCTCGGCGGCAGTTGCCAGCTATCGTTAGCAACGTGCTGCTCGTGTAAATGAACCCTTAAGTAACCTTAAACTTAGCTCGCTCTATTTTTGTCATAATAATAAAACGTTCCGTAAATTTTTTTGTGTACATTTAAGATTTAAAACATGAGTCAACGGCATCATACATCGGCCGGGCAGTGTTCGGGAAACTCCCCGATGTCTTTTCGTCCGAAATACCTCCGTGCTTGTAGACGAAAGTCTTCGAACCGTGCGTGTTGCCAGTAATGATCCGAGACTTGGTCACTGACTATAGGCCTTATTAGAAAGCTCAAAGAGTGGACGATAGAGCGAGCTATGCTTAGAGTCTCTCTGCGTGATTGAATCAGAAATCAGAAAATCCGCAGACGAACCAAAGTCACTGACATAGATCAGCGAGTCGCGAAGCTGAAGTGGCAATGGGCAAGCCTCACATCGGAGAGCCGATGGACGTTGGGGTCCAAAGGTGCTGGAATGGCGACAGCAGTAGACATATTTAGGCTGATAAGGTAACATGGGTACCTAACTACTAATTCTTAGCTTATTTGATGTCTTAAGTAAGTAATTTACTAGTACTACTAGGTCTTGAGTAATTATACCCTACTAAAGTGTAATACAAGATGAGTATAATATATTCCTGGAAGTTGATACATGCCTCAGGCTCACTGTGTGCCGACAACACTTAAGAACGTGATAACTTTAAGTAGGTAAGTCAACTAAGTCATGAATTAGTATCAAGTTAAGTAAAGTTATCCAACTATGCACCCATACATTTTCGAGATAATTTTTAAAGATATAATATTTATCTATGCCTATTGCATATAAATGCTAGGTAAATGAGTTGTATTCTTAAATAAAAACTAAGCAATTTCCGTTTAAATAAGTATTTGAATAATCATAAATTTACTGACACACTTATAACTAATATCATTTTCTCACCTGTTATTTCCTTTTGCATCATTGTTCTAATAGACGAGCGATTTATCAAAAAAAATGTCTTTAGTTTTTGATGTACCTACCTCTGACTTTTGTACCACAATGTAAAATGGTACCAAAATGGTTGCGGAGTCAAACTTTACACGATGTAATTCATTTTTTTATAGATATATACCAGACATTGAGATAAACGATGAAAATGTCTAAATTTCTAATTTTCAAATTTAATAAAATTTTCTCTTAACCTCATGATATCTCAGGTCTCAGGATATAATTTCAAATTTCGAAAACAAGGAAGGTAAAACGAAACTTATACATTTTTATTGGAGTAAAAATTTCAAACAAGTCCCAACTCCGATATTAGCCTGTGAATTATCGCGGTCTCTCCCGTGTCATTTGTGAACTTTAACTCGGGCTTCGGAAGCGAATTCTTTGCGAAAGAAGTTTGCCCTGGGTGGTCGCCAAAAGCGTGCCTTACCACAAAGCACATAACTTGTTCAAAATGTTTATTTTAGTTACGAAGTTTGAGCACATGCCAATCTTTAACTATGAACGGTGAACCTATTATGAAACAGGCCTTTGTGGCCGGGAACTTTATTTCGTGCACTGCATTATATAATTCACTTATAATTTGTGGTTATAGCGGACTGTTCAATTTTGAAGTTGTCAAATTAAATCAAATTCTTTTATTTCAAGTTGGCTAGTTTAGGTTAATTTATGAACATTCGTGTTCGTTTATTTTATTTTTCTATAGTATTTAGTCTGTGTATTGTGTAGATGCAAAGAGGTTGTCTTTATTTTAATGTTTCTTGTTGGATTTTGTGAAAAAAACAACGGAAATGCTTAGTAAAAACGCTACTGTGATATTTTAACGGAGTGATTAACTTATACCGGCTGTAACTGTAAGTGTTAAACACCGTTTGCGGTATGTATTTCTAGATAAATGTAGTCATTTTTGCCAACCATTGCCAGCCTAAAATAGCATTAAAGATAAATATATTATTCGTATTTTTAAGTTGCAGTTAGCTGTTTAACGAAAAACAATCTTGATTACAGACGCTGTCTTTGGCCCATTATTCAGTCTAGTTTGGCCATAATTAAGATATAGAATGATAATAAATGATAATATGATAGTATCCTATTATTCATTTTCAAAACCAGCTTCCTATTCTGATTTTAAAAGAGCAAAGTATACCAATAGAATTTTTTTCATTCTTTTAGTTAAAAAATGAAGTCGGAAATAAAACTTTTTCGTAGAACAATTATTTTGTTTAGCATAAAATGTTTCATCGCATAAAATTAAATGAATTCCATAGTACCTACCCTTTGAAAGTTTTAAATAACAACAAAATCTTGACAACGTTAACTAACTGTGAAGGTTGTTCCGGTTTCATAATGGAAACTTTGTTTCACAGCTTGACCCCATCCTACCAACTTTCCCTCTTTTAAAGCCAGTTTTACACTAAAAATGTAGGGGGAAAATAAAACTTTGCATTAAAAAACGCTAAATCGCTTGGCGGTACGTCTTTGTCGGGTGGTAACTAGCCACGGAGTATAAATAAAATTCAACTGTCTTCGTCCAATAGACAGATCTCTCGCGAACAGCAGGGGTGAGCAGGGGTGTAAGGGCGAGGCTAGTACCAGTCATCCTCCTCAACTGCCAACCTCACCTGCTCATGGTGCACCTTGCAGATTTTCCGACGAGGCTCTGGTGATCGACTAATGGCGGTATAACCATTCAAATTCAAGTCAGTCGGCCGGTGTCAGGCAGCAATGACACTGGTGCGGCAAAATCCAGCCCTGCGAATTGGTCATTCGCATTCACCCGCATACCCAGTGTGATCATTCTATAGCCATTAACCTTAAGGATAAAACACAACCATCCTTCCATCTTTCTATGACTGTCAAGTCATAAACAAAAATTTGCATGGAGATCGGTGTATTTATCAAGTTATGATATCTTAAATAACATAAATAGGTCATCATCATCATCATTATCAACCCATATTCGGCTCACTGCTGATTTCGAGTCTCCTCTCAGAATGAGATAAGTTAGGCCAATAGTCCTCCACGCTGGCCCAATGCGGATTACGCAGACTTCACACACGCAGAAAATTAAGAAACTTATCTGATGTGCAGGTTACCTCACAATGTTTTCCTTCACCGTTTGAGACACGTGATATTTAATTTCTTAAAATGCACACAACTGAAAAGTTGGAGGTGCATGGTCTCGAATCGGAGGCAGAGGTCACATCCACTGGGCTATCACGTCTTTTATAAATAGGTATGTTTTTGTTAACGGTACAAAAACTAATCCCACTACCGCAAGGTCGAGGGAAGTCCGCTAGTACTCATATAGATATAGGTACTCGTATAAGCTACTATATCTGAAAACATAACATTTAACAAAACATTATCTTTGTTATTTCACGCCATGATAATCCACGAATCAATTTCAATGACTATTGGCGAGGTATCTAGTGCTGAGTACACCATCGAATTAATCACTTTGATGTCAAATGGAATTTGATTGGTAATCAAAACTAATTACTAACGTATACGTTGATTAGCTTCTGAATTAACGCGGTGATGATGAGTATGCACTCACAATGCACAGTCAACAATTATTATTTAGTTAATAGGTATTCACAAATATCATTATTTATTTAATTATTTAACTAGTGGAAGGCCGCATTGTAGTTGGCGTTGTTTTTAAAAAACCTTTAGTTTACCTTCCATAACCGATTCCGATTGATTTGTAAATGTACAGGAAGTAGCGGGAAAAAAATCTTTTAAAATTCTCTCTTTTATTTACATATACCTATTATTATTTATCATTCCTATCCTAGGATACCACTCTGTCACATCCCAGGATACCACTCTGTCACATCCCAGGATACCACTCTGTCACATCCCAGGGATGTGACAGAGTGGTATCCTAGGATAGGAAAAAGGAAAAATTTTCAAAATATCTTCAATGTACTGAATTTACAAAATGTACAGAATTCGTATTATAAGTATAGATTCTAGATGGCGCTGTCTTCCGTTATGCCACGCTAACATTTGTTGTTACAAATGGTATAATTAAAATCTCAAATTACGAATAAATGTATAGAATTCGATCAGTTTTATTATAAGTATAGATAAATTAAATAATATAAGAGGTAACGTACTTTTACGAAGAATAAGATTACGCTTGTTACATAAGACCCCATCTTATTTCCCGCTGTTTATACTTAGGATATACCTTGTCTATACATATTAGATAAAGCTTCGAGGGGTGTGAGTGGCATCCAACGGCCTTTTATATTTCAGAGTACCACATAACAAAAGGGATCTATTCGCTAAATCTATCCTAATGGTTTCAGTTTTTGGAAACATTTTCCTGCTATCTCTACGTTATACGGTGTGTGATAAAACTTGATAGTCTTTTAATGTCGTGAACGCTGTGGCTAAATGTTGGCGTTTAACTATATTTCTTTCATGATATTTTTAACATGAGTTTTATAATAAAAGTTATAAGTCTTGACGTTAGTCTTCACGATTGGAATCAAATCGTAGTGGAATGAGAGCTTCTTATTTTATGGCTTAAAGTGTCAGCCCAAGCTCATATCTCTCAGTATCGTACCTGTGCATTCTTAAGTAGTACCATACTACCAATTGTGGAGTTTAAATGGTGGTTTTGTAAAATACCAGATTTCCATGGTTCTGACCCTTAACCGGCCAGGTATAAAGCATATTTTTTAATATTTTTCTCGGTGTTGTATGAAAAATCCCCAGTCGCCATTAAAGACCATAGGTAGGGACCTACTTACTTACTTTACTTGTACTTTTCAATGGTAGAAGTATAAGGTGACAAACTTTCTGCCT
Organism: Bicyclus anynana; assembly: GCF_947172395.1. Classification (NCBI taxonomy): domain Eukaryota; kingdom Metazoa; phylum Arthropoda; class Insecta; order Lepidoptera; family Nymphalidae; genus Bicyclus; species Bicyclus anynana. The sequence continues at coordinate 6,823,234 of NC_069096.1, read as the reverse complement.
CCATAAAATGTGTTTTGTCTGGCTATCGAACTCTTGGTCCATAGAGAGAGCTGTGACGTCACACGGGTCTCAGCTGAAAATCAGCGCCGTGTGTTATGCTTTAAGGTTCATTTATACGAGCGGCAACTCTACTGACGACCGCAGTCGACTGCAGTCGTCGACGTCTCGGCGGCAGCCAACGGCAGTCGACTGCAGTCGACTTTCGGCGGCGGTCGACGTCGGTTGCCGACTGCAGTCGACTCCTGCTGGTTGCCGTCGAGACGTCGCTGACTGTACACCCTTTCTTTTTAAAGGTTAAAGACAGATATGCTGTCATAAGGTGACTGTCTGTAACTTTTAGATTTGAATAAATTTATATTCTTTCTTTCTTTTATGAATAAACGTTGGATTTCTTTTACTTTGTTCTGGATTTTCTCCATACTGACAAAACCGTAGACCGTTTTACGTGAAGCTCTTGAGTATTGGTATAGGCTCTTGAGTTGAGTATCTTGCTGGCTTACACCAGTCAGCCGAGTTTCTTCAAAAGTTTAGTAAGCTGGCAAGGTCACCGTCATGAACGTTGCAACGTTGGCTGCACTTTGTTCTGATACTCTATTGTATATAGGCTAAAACGTAATGTGTCATGTCTTCCTCCATACATGTGGGTTATACCTAGAATTGAAAGATATTAAAAGGCTCAGAGGATCATCATCATTATATAGGCCAGACCTTATAGGAGAGGGGCTATAGACCCAACACGCTGCTTCTGTACGGGTGATAATAATTTTCAATTCTTTAACGACCACTATCAAACGTTAATGACAGGGACTGTTTTAACATGCTCTCGAGGCACGGGGTATGGGGAGATGGTACGTCTTTTTCGATAACCAACTTGGTAACCAGTGATGGCCGAAGTCTTCAAGGAGACAGAAAAGCTACACTATATATAAAAAAATAGGTATACTGTGTTTGCCTATATTTATATTTTTTCGATGTGTGTGTTAATTTGCACGCACCCTAATAAACATATCAATGTACATACGGTCTAATATTTTAACCGTAAAAAAGGTCAACACATTCACAAAGGTAAAAATATCGCCATATAAATCCCCTTTAGTGGCGCTGCGTCGATGTTTCGAAGCAATAAACATGGGTGGCGGTCAATAAACAATGTCCTCGAACAAGAAAAGCTATTTATCGTCCAGCTAAACTGAGAGATGGCCGGAAATATTGTGGAGTGTCATATAACGCTCGATAAAGACTTTATAGTTTGATTTTTAAAAGACCAAAGCAAATGTTGTTCACTTTTGTTTAGATTCTCAATCATTATATCATCATTATCAGCCGATAGATGTTCACTGCTAAACATAGGTCTCATCTGCGATCCGCTTGATGTCCTCGATCCATTTCGTGGGGGGTCGACCAACGCTGCGCTTTCCGGTGCGTGGTCGCTATTCCAGCACCTTGGGACCCTAACATACATCGGCTCTTCGAACTATGGCCTGCCCATTGCCACTTCAGTTTCGCGACTCGCTGAGCTGTCAGTGACTTTGGTTCGTCTCCGGATCTCCTCATTTATGATTCAAACACGCAGAGAAACTCCATAGCTCTCTCCATCGCCCGCTGAGTGATTTTGAGCCTTCTAATAAGGACCATAGTTTCCGATCTACGGATCGGAAACTATGGTCATCACTGGCAACACGCACTGTTCGAAGACTTTCGTCTTCAGGCACTGAGGAATTTCGGACGCAAAGATGTTGAGGAGTTTCCCGAAAGCTGCCCAGCCGAGGTGGATTCGGCGATTCACCTCTTCCTCGAAATTGGACCTACCTACTGGGCTGTGTGTCCTAGGTATATATTCGTCTACAATTTCGAGCGCCGAGATTCCCAATACCTACATAATAAGATGGCGAGTCTGATTCGTTAGTAAGTATGTAATGCATTAAAATGCGTTTTTTGCCACAGACTATATTCATCTTATTAAATCACTGTGTATTTACATTTACTAATACATATAATAAAGAGGCGAAGTTTGTAAGATCCATTTCCTCCCTACAAACTACTTATAGCAATTTATATATTTTTTTGCCAATAGCTAATGCATGCTATTTGTGATTGTCGGCTATATTTTATCCCCATATTGCCAGGGGAATAAGAACGTTTTACCCTTGCCTACATAACGTGTTAGCCCTTGACTACAATCACAGCTAATGGTTTATGTGATGATGCAGTCTAAGATGGAAGCGGGCTAACTTGTTAGAAGGAGGATGAAAATCCACACCCCTTTCGGTTTCTTTCGTGGGTAAAATTGCGTTATGTCTGATAGTAGCCAAGTACTAAGATTATTATTTACTAATCATAATGAACTTAAACAAAGTATCGCCTGCTTCTATTACAAGATGATGTATCAGGTGAACTATCGTCCGTGAACGACTAATTATCATTACATAAAATTGAAAATTTTGAAAAACCCCCGAAGGTCTTGAAATTATTAATTACACTCTCGATCAAGTCATCAATATTATAATGCGCTTTCATTTGAGGCCCCACTCGAGTATATATGCAGACATTCGGTTATTCTTCTCCACTTTCATCCCCCTACAATTTTTAAGCGGTTCAACGGATTTTCATCAAACATGTCTAAAAACGCTCGCACATAAATCACCTACATTAAAAATAAACTAAATTGAAATCGCTTCATCCGTTCAGGAGCTATGGTGCCACAGACAGACTGACAGAAAGACAGACATGTGAAACTTTTTACACCTCTCTTTCTGCGTCAGGGATTAAAAACATAAACTGAGTACCAACTTACTTATACAAATAATGTGCAAAAGATATTATGTACGTAGTCAATATTTTATATTTTACAGACATAAATAGATAATTATGTATATATACCTGTAATTAGCTATGCAATAACTTAGTATATTAATGTAAATTATTGACATGTGACATTGTATCAGCTGTTGGTTGGTTGTCCTTATTAAATAAATAAATAGATATATATGTACTATATTCCGTCATCATCATTATCAACCCATATTCGACTCACTGCTGAGCTCGAGTTTCCTCTCACAATGAGAGGGGTTAGGCCGATAGTCCACCACGCTGGCACAATGCGGATTGGCAGACTTCACACACGCAGAGAATTAAGTAAATTCTCTGGTATTAGGTTTCCTCACGATGTTTTTCCTTCACCGTTTGAGACACGTGATATTTAATTTCTTAAAATGCACACAACTGAAAAGTTGGAGGTGCATCCGCGAATCGAATTCGAACCCACATCCTCCGGAATCGAAGGCAGAGTTCATATCCACTGGGCTATATTCCGTACTAAGTATATGATATATTGTAAGTAGATACCTAGTATATCATGAGCGATGTAATATTACGTCGAGTAATAGACATCAAAGCTTCAATTTGGCGTCCCATTCGGGACAAATCAAAGCGTTTGACGTTCATCACGCCTACATTTCCTTTAATCTGCAGATCGAGATTCGGGCGTACCTATTGAGCGCTTATTGTATTGTTCCGCCAAAGACAAATGATTAAGTTGAATTACGAAACGGAGTTATTAATGAGATATTGTTGGAGTTTCTTTTGTGATACTTAACATGGTACAGATAAAGCAACAGGAAATCACAAAAGGCGGATGGAATTCTACACTGTTTGAACCTGATCAAAGAATAAAAGTCATGGTAAGTAGAAAATCTTAACAGTCAAATACCAAGTTAAGATCAATATCATTAGACTATTACTGTGTTTGGAATCCTAGATGGTTTAATTTAAAACTTTCGATGATAAGTAAATCACCAGTAACATTTTTTATTATATCAATAATTCAAAGTGTACAAAATGTTCTTAATAAATAATAAATTAAAAGAATTTAATTAAACTAGGAAGTGGTAAAAGGTAGAATAAAATACGGAATAGCACATTGAGATAAAATATTTGAATCAAGGTATTAAAATTTCTTGAACGGTGAATGGAGAAATTTATGACAAAAAGGATTATTAAATAATTAGCGACAAGATTCTTTAGCAATTCTTATGAAGGGTAGAAATCAAATCACCTTCGCACAAGAGACAGAATTAATAATTTTATGTAAAAATTATTAATATTGTAAAGATGATTTTTTAAAAGAGCAACTGCTAAATTTTTTGCCGGCTTTCAGCAGAACCTATCTTTCGAACCGGTAATAGAATCTCTATAAATTAAACTTTATGTTTCAAGTGCTTAGCGTACTTGAAAGCGATTTTGAATTTAATTTTTTAGTTTATGACAATCATTTCAATAAGGGATGTTAATTACCTCTGTTTGAGATTGCTTTAAAACTTTATTAAACTTCTAACACTATCGTTAATCGTAGGAGTTTCAAAAATATTCTTCATAAATTCAGGTTGGTGCAAGCTTAAAGGCTGTAAATCAGATGAGCCCAATTCCGACGGACCTAATAAAAATTTCAAGCCGTAGAAATTAGAGGTGAAGTTGGCAGAAGTGAGGATAATTGAAAAACCCGATCTCTCATTAAAATCTTTCGCCTCTACCATTCGCATTGGGGTTCTGTAGTGAAAGATAAAAAACGTAACGCGGCCAGTTTTTTATTTGTTTTTTGACTGGCAAATCTTTTATTGCTTTAGGTCTTTTACTTTATTTTTTTTTTATTTTATTGTGGTCTTGGAAGGTGGACAATTTATTATATTATTTTATAAAAACTGCAATTTTAGTTTGCAGAAAATAAAAAGTACGAATTTTTAGAATGTTATTCAGCATCGGATGAACTATCGTTAGTAGTAGTTTTTACTTCCTTTTTAAAAACTTTTGGCAGGTTAATTTTTCCTTCTATAACAGGTATTAGTACGAATTAATTTAAATTTTGATGTTCTAACTTGTAGGTACCTATAGCATAACATGTTAATACAATTAATTAATTGTTAAAACAATTTGTTCAAAAGTGTTTGTAAACTAACTCTAGTTCAAATAAATTAATTTTGACTTTGACTTTTTGACTTGCTATGCTAACATCGAAATAAATTCAAGAACAATTTTGCACACTCTCCAAGTTTTACTTCCTTCCCTTCCTTTCTAACCCTTACTAAATTTTCTAAAATTTTCACTATTAAAAGGTAAATACGAGTTAGTTAATAAGTATTATTAAGATATTTTAATTTAATATTAAAATTAGAAGGGCTGGCTCATTTTTTGCGCAAAGTATCACCCTGGCTGTCCAGCGCAGAAATTTAGCGAGTATTCATGGCACCATTCCACGTGGGCATGATTTGTATAGTTATTAGGATAAGTAAGCTTATGTTAGTTATTGTATTCTTTCTCAATCTATAATATAAAAATGAATCGCAAAATGCGTTGGTAAGCGCATAACTCAACAACGCCTGGACCAATTTGGCCAATTCTTTTTTTTAAATGTTCGATGAAGTTTTAGGATGGTTCTTACGGCGAGAAAAATTCGAATATTTGCCGGAAAAACCATAAAAATAGCCCTTTTCTTTTTCCCATACAAATGTTTTTCTGACTAAAACGTTGTCAATTTGAGCTTTATTGTTATTGTATAAAGTTCATATTAATAAAAATTAGAAAACGGGGTAAGGGTGGGGTAGGGTAGAGTAGGGTAGGGGTAGGGTATGGTAGGGTAGGGGTAAGGTAGGGTAGGGGTAGGGCAGGGTAGGCGTGAAAGTTTACATCGGGTTTCACGCGGGCGAAGTCGCGGGCGTCCGCTAGTAAAAAATAAAAATAATTTGAAATGTCTAAAAGAACTACGATTCACGCTTGAATATTCCTAGACGAAATAAGTTCATAATATCTCAGTCACGTTGGCTGGGGCACTTTTTATGACTTGGCCAGAAATTGTGATTGTAGATAACGTAAGATTTGTGCTTTAAATTATTTAAGTGAAGTATTAAATGCTGTTCTAGGACAAAAAACTTAATACCTATTCCTAGGCGTATTAAAACAAATAGGTGTATTTTCTTTTGTTGTACCTCCAAAGAACAATCTATGTTGATATATCATAATTGTAAATAACGTTAGTTTATAATCTATCTTGCGAGATTGTAAACTGTCGATAGATTGTGAATCGAACATACCCTGAACGTGTTATTATTCGGTAGATTGTAATCTATCGAAGTGTATGTATCGAAACTGTCAAATCATAATCTTAAAACGTCAACTGTCCAAACTGCCCCTGATTGGTCGGCCTTACAGTAGACCGTTCTGTGTCCATAGAGTTAGGAATAAAAACATGACGTATCAGTCTAATAAAATACTTCAAGAATTGTGCATCAATTATTTACTATATTTGTTATTTATAATAATCCTATTAAATATAAGTACATCAGAACTTATTGCGATAACTTAGCGTTGTTATATTCCATGATTTTTGTGATCCAGATTAATATCCTACAGACCTGCAGAATAGACAGAACAGTCGAACTGTTCAGTTAAAACTTTTCTAATTATTTTGATTGAAAATGCGATTATATAAAGTTGTACAAATAAAATCGCGTTGTTAAAACTGAAGGTGTGTAGCAACTATTACCCGTATTACAGACAAGCAATTTGAACTAAACATTCGAACTGCTCAGTAAAATCGTAGGCACGTGTGTCAGATTTTACTGAAAGATATTTTTCTAATGATTTTAATTGGAAATTTTTATTAGAGAAAACTGAACGTTTGTAGCGCGGGTTAGTTACCTACCTATTCACAATTACATAGAATGACTCTTAGTAACTTTAACGATAGATCCTGTATGGTGCTATATGGGTTTCGGTAGAGAAGGCTCTAAACGACCTATCAAGCGTTTAAAACAAATGGATCGAATTCAACTACAATAACCACAACACTGCACTGGAAATTGTTTATAGCTGCTTGTTGTAGATGTTTGTTTATACGGAATAGAAGTCTCCTACCTACATACCTACATACCTGAGAATTTTCTTATTCTCTACGTGTGTGAAGTCTGCCAATCCACATTGGGCTAGCGTGGTGGACTATTGGCCTAACCCCTCTCATTGTGAGATGAGACTCGTGCTCAGCATTGAGTCGACAATGCGCATACCGGCAAGCGATTTAACGTTCCGGTACGATGTCGTCTAGAAACCAAAAGGGGTGTGGATTTTCATGTTCCTCCTAACAAGTTAGCCCACTACCATCTTCGATTGCATCATCACTTACCATCAGGTGAGATTGTAGTCAAGAGCTAACTTGGAAGGAATAAAAAAAGTAAAAGAATCTTATTTCATTAGTGTGATAAAGTACCGTATTAAAAGTGACGTCTGTATCCCTCGCACGCGACACACGCTATGTATATTAGTGCACTGAAAACTTTAATGACCACTTGGCGTGTTTGTTACGTTTTAGATCTTTTGCCGATAAATAATATAAATGGTGATACAACGACTTGAAATTCATGCTTCTAACAAGGCACGACGAGACAAATAAAAGAATTGTCTTTGATACACGCCATAATGTCTACTAACTAGATGTTGGAATATAGCAAAAATACATGTCTCTTGTACAGTGATAACCTGTGGTATCATCATCATCATCATCATATTAGCCGATGGACGTCCACTGCAGGACATAGGCCTTTTGTAAGAACTTCCAAACATCACGATACTGAACCACCTGCATCCAGCGAATCCCTGCGACTCGCTTGATGTCGTCAGTCCACCTGATGGGAGGTCGGCCAACACTGCGCTTACTAGTGCGGGATCGCCATTCCAGCACTTTGGGACCCCAACGTTCATTGGCTCTTCGAACTATGTGCCCCGTCCATTGCCACTTCAGCTTCGCAACTCGTTGAGCTATGTCGGTGACTTTGGTTCTTCTGCGGATCTACTCATTTCTGATTCGATCACGCAGAGATACTCATAACATAGCTCGTTCCATCGCCCGCTGTGTGACTCTGAGCCTTCTTATGAGGCCGATAGTTAGCGACCAAGTCTCGGAACCCATAGGTCATCACTGGCAACACGCACTGTTCGAAGACTTTTGTCTTCAGGCACTGAGGAATGGTGGTATGGTGTCTATAATTGTCTGTGGATATTGTTTATTCAACCTGTCACTCTCGTACATTCAAGTATTATATCTATGGGCCTATTAAGATGGACTGGAATGGATCCAGCAGATATGAACATCATGTCCTTAGCCACCAGATTTATAAAGATTTAAAGCAAATGTCACTGGACAGAAGATTCAATTTTCTTTTTTCAAACAAAATAATATCAAAAAAATATCAAAATTAACTACTCATTAAAAAGTCACACGTGTTCATACATAAAAAAATATATACACGTCGAATTTTTATTCATGGGTTGATAAAAGAATACCCCCTTACTGTATGTTGAAAGATTAAGTCAGCGTGGGCTGCCATTTTTTTGTCTATACCTACTAATATTGGTAGGTAAAGTTTATGAGGTTGTAGAGGTAATCTCTGGATCTATGGAATCGCTTTAAAAAATTCTTTCACCAATAGAAAGCTACATCTTTCGATCCCCGTATTTTTACGCGAAAGGAAACGCAGGTGAAATCTGGCGTAAGCTTCTCTTTTGTAAAAAGAAGACAGTCCAGCCATCGCAAGCTCTCACTCAAAATGAAAATATCGCAAAAGCTGGTCCGGAGAATCGGCTGCCGCTGGCTATTCGTACGAAACTGATTAATAATGGTCAAACTTTGTGTTGGAACTTCGTGTTCAGTTACCGTTCACTGAAGATATTGAGTGACTTTTATTAACTTACGGAGCATACATAATGAACTAATAAACTAATATTATACAGAGGTAAAGTTTGTGAGGCTGTAGGGGGTTGTTTCTAGATCTAGTGAATTAATTTAAAAAAAATGTACTAGTAGAAGAAAAGAAGAAATTACTTGCCATTGTAGGCTATGTTATATCCCTGCGTTATCACGGGAACGGGAACGCAGGTGAAATCGCGGGGCGTCTGCTCAATGTATTTCAATACATAATTAAGCATGATTATATTATGTACCAGCGGACGCCTGCGACTTTGTTCGCGTGGAAATCAATGTAAACTTTCAACCCCTATGTCACCCCCTTCTTATTTTATTTTCGCAATAAAAAGTATCTTATAACCTTCTACGTATTACGGTCTTAAACCGTGCCAAGTTTCATTTGAATTCATTCAGTAGTTTCAGCGTGATGTCCGAATAACAAAAAAACACGGACAGACAAAAAATCAAAAAAAAAAATATTTTTGGCTTCAGTATCGTTTGTATATTGCCCTGCAAAAAAAGTTTTCAAAATATCTTCAATGTACAGAATGTACAAAATGTACAGAGTTCGTATTATACGTATAGATTCGTCTAAACACGTCGGTACAAAACACTGCACACTTCGAAAGCTTATTGTTCCTTTTATGTCCTGAAATTTCAAAGTAACACCTTTTTCTATCACGTTACATCTTTTCTTGCAATATTTATTCTACAGTTCGTGCAATGCTAAGTATTTCATTCCTATAAATATTCAGTTAAATTAAATGAAAAGGGGAAAATAGAAGGTTTCGTCACTTTTCAATAGTCAGTTGTTACACGCTACATTCACGTGTTCCAGTTTTAAAAAAAAACTTTTCAGCTCGCGCTGAATTTATAGCCGAGTCCGATGCCCGCGACTTCGTGCGCTTGAAATTAGGTTTTTATCGGATAACTTTTTTTCACTACATCCGATCTCAATAAAACAAAGCCTTTGTTCCAGGCTAAGCCTAAATCTAATGATAACTCAAAAACAGTATGAAAGTCTCTTTAATAGTAGGTCTCAAGATTAGCAACTTAAGATCAGCAAATATGTTTTCGATTGGTGTTTCGTATTCTGTTATATTTACCCTACACTCTATTTCTGTGAACTTTTGGTATTTTATAAGTATATAATTTTAATAAAATATCTATCTGATATTAACAACCCGCATATTCGGCTCTCTATTGAGCATGAGTCTCTTCTCAGAATGAAAGGGATTAGGCCTTAGTTCACCGCGCTGGCCAAATGCGGATTGGCAGATTTCACACACATAGACAATTAAGAAGATTCTCAGGTATGCAGGTGTCGTCACTTTGTATTTCCTTCACCTTTTGTTAAATGGAATGGATGAAATACATGTTAAATGGACATACCTAACTGAAAAGTTAGAGGTGCATGCCCCGGACCGGATTCGAACCTACATCCTTCGAATCATAGGCAAAGATCATATCCATTCGTATTATATCTGAAATACATATATATAGTTTATATTATGTACCTACTCGGGGTTTATTATTTTATCCAAATAAAAATTATCCTGAGGTTACTATTGCGGTAGGTTAGGTCATATTATGATTATATAGATTTTTGTCAACAATAACAGACCAAACAGACAAACATTCTATTTTGCATTTGCTTAGTGTTACTAGTAAAATATTCATCAAATTAAAAAAATGGATACCCACTGCAATCTATGCAATTGAAATGCAATTAAAATATATATGAGCACCTAGCTTTTACAGAATTTCATTCAATAAAAAAAAAACAAAATTCCGAATAGTATAGCGTGCTATTTTCATTTCCGCATCCAATATAGAACGGAGAAAAACGTTGCGGCAAATCTGGCCCCAGTTTAGGCGGTATAGATGTCGACTTGTCCAAGTGTCAATTAGCTAACAGGTAGGGTCGGTAGGTGTCAAGTATTGGTAATTAACTTGGGGACAGCCACCGGCAGTACGACCGGGTGTTACAGACCTGTAGGTAGGTGATTTTCTCGAAATTATCGTAGAATTTAACACTTTTATTTTATTCTAACACTATTTCTTTTCTGCAAAAAACGTTATTTTTCGTAAAAAAGAAATAGTTTACTGATTGGTGTTAGTGGTAATTTGATTATCTAAAATACACGTTGGGTTTGATTCTTGTGAAAAAATATGTAATTGTGTTTTAAAAGTACCAGACAATAAGTAGCCTAGAGTAGGAATGTCAATCATGAGTGGAGTTTACAAATAATAATGGGGCGTCATCGAGAGTATGTTAAACGATCCACCCTCGATAGGTAATTATTTTAATTATTATAAAGTTTACGGAATGTTATCACCATCATCATCATCATCATCTCAGCAGATGGACGTCCACTACAGGACATAGGCCTTTTGTAGGGACTTCCAAACATCACGATACTGAGCCATCTGCAACCAGCGAATACCTGCGACCCGCTTTATGTTGTCAGTCCACCTGATGGGGTGTCGACCAACACTGCGCTTTGTAGTGCGGGGTCGCCATTGCATCACCTTGGAACCCCAACGTCCATCGGCTCTTCGAACTATGTGCCCCGCCCATTGCCACTTCAGCTTCGCGACTCGTTGAGCTATGTCGGTGACTTTGGTTCTTCTGCGAAAACGTATCTCAAATTACGGAATGTATCTCAATCTTATTCTCTAAAACATTTGTCGAAATGCAATCAGGCTGTATTTGATCTTCTAATACAAATTTGGCATACGTCCTATCTCCGCCGAGTTCTACGTATGTGAGCGTTGAAACGGTTTGAAACTGTTTTTCCACTCTTGATTTACGAATATAATTTATCATAATTAATGAACCTTTATCCATGAAATGCTATAAAATATTCCTCATAACATTTTGGTGATTCTGTTATTTTACGACGACTACACAATTTACAGTGTCTATTTATATTTTCAAACCATTCAGGAACCTACTTATTTTCCACACAAAATTTCTTTCAAATCGGTTTAGCCTTTAAAATTATATAAAGAAGATTATAATTTGATCGCCATTTATGATCTTTTGTACCTAATTTCCTAAATAAATCACATCATTCTTTGACGACGTTGGTTTCATTTCAATCAATTGCAATAGCAATGATAATTACTACCATAGCTTTTAGCGATCTCTGTTCTGTGATTACTACCTATGCAATGATAACTTCGTAACTTATTTTTAAGTTTTCGACTAATTATGACCACTGCCATCTATTAACATTACCTGACTATCCAAAAGTGCTTAATAAATTGAAATTAATGAATTTTGACTTTTGATACTAAAATAATTTAATAGCTGCAAGGTAATCCTTTGGTTTTGAACAAATATTAGGGAAAGATGTAGAAGTGTTTAAATAGAGATGCATTAGTTTATAAGTTTAGTAGTCAGTGGCTTAGTTACAAACTCCCGAGTAGTTAATAGTTCGCAAACCAGACTTGAAACAAGTTAGACACTGATTTCTGGGGCTGAGTTAGCAAATTTTGTTCCAGCGTGAACGAACGTAGTTTAAGAATTAGGATTAGATAGTATTGCTTGTACAGTATACTATTTATTTAGAGCATGTAAATCAAACTGATTTTGTACTCATTATTAGACATTTTTTTCTCGTTTCTAAATTTTTTAGGCATAAATAAAAGTGAAATCTAAACAACAGGTTAGCTGACACTTATTTTAAATGGTTTTATATAGTTCAGTATCGTTGTACTAGATTAAAAACATTTGTTTTATATTTTTTCGAGACGTGATTACAGCTCGTGCGGATTAACTTGACATTTGGCTCGAATGATGTTTGTACTGTGATTGTATGGATGTGTTTGAATTCATTTAGTAGTTTCAGCGTGATGCCCGAATAACATAAAAACACGAACAGACGGACAAAAATTGAAAATAAATATTTTTAGCATCAGTATCGATTATTTAATGCCACCCAGCAAAAATTTTCAAAATATCTTCAATGTACAGGATGTACAAAATGTACAGAATTCGTATAATTAGTATAGATCCTAGATGGCGCTAGTAGTACTCTACGCCACGGAAACGTTTGGTGTTACAAATGGTATAAGAAAAATCTCAAATTGCGAATAAATATATAGAATTCGACCAGTTTTATTATAAGAATAGATATAGATGTTTCTGTGATTGTATACTTAAATTTGTCGCTGATAACAGCAAAATAAATCATTCTTTCCTTATATCCTTTTAACTACGCAACGGATTTTGATGTGGTTTTTAATAATTGATAGAGTAATTTCAAACAAAAGCTATACGTGTAGTTTAGTAAAAATGTCCCGGTTCAGGGTTACCACACAGACGAAGTACACTTATCATCAGGCATCCTGTAATTATAAATATGTATAAAAAGAACATACTCTTTTTTATATTACAGTTTTAAATTATTTTATATTATAAATAATCAGATTAAACAAAATAAATTTACAGAAATTTCTGTGTCGAGCGCAAACATACTTCGCAGTAATTAAAAACTCATTACAAAATACTGAAAACAGCTAGCAAATACTTTGCAACTATGTTCCGCCGTAGGACTATAATTTAACTCTATAATTTACTGTGGAAATTACTGTTACAAATTTGGCTGCAAAATATTACCGGTTACAAGTATCATCGTGTAAAATATATGTTCCATTTTATTCCGCGCTACTTGTTTGTAATTTAATAACACGCACTATTTTCTCTTTACAAGTTAATAAGAATTACCTATAGTAACTATAGTAACATGTCTATACTATTATTATTATTATTATAAAGAGGAAAGATTTGATTGTTTGTATGTAATGAATAAGCTCCGAAACTACTGAACCGATTTGAAAAATTCGAAAATAAATATTTTTAGCTTCAGTATCGATTATATAATGATAATAAATAATAATAAAAAACATTTATTCAGCCAAAACAACATAACATAAATAAGAAAAAAAAACATGAGAATTAATATTAACTTAATACTAAGGCTTCGGCTGAATAGGGCGCTGCCTCAGCACTATGCTACAGCTAAGACGCTAACTGTAGCGCTGATTTTCAGGCATGACCCCAGGGTGAGCTCACGGACTGATCGGGAGAATGTAAAGGAGTAATGCCCCCTAACAAAAAATTTTAAAATATTTTCAATGTACAGAATGTACAAAATTTACAGAATTCGTATTATAAGTATAGATTCTAGATGGCGCTAGTAGTACTCTATGCCACGGTAAGGTTTGGTGTTACAAATGGTATAAGTAAAATCTCAAATTGCGAATAAATGAATAGAATTCGACCAGTTTTATTATAAGTAAAGATAGATTCATATATAGATAAGTATATAGGTTATTATGGTGATAATTTGTGGAATATTTATAAAATTGTTTATGACATAAAAATCAAAGTTATTATAATAGTGATAGATAACTAGATAGAGGTGAGGTTGATAAACGAAATTTCCTGACAAGCTAGACATCCGAAATCTGAACCAAATTGAGTGGCGAGGGGCGGGGGTTGAGATTAACAGGGAGGTACAATTTTATTAGCATTTTTCCTTTTTCCGGCGGCTCGGCTCATTTCCTTTCTTGTAATTTACGACTAAACCCGCTTTTGGTATCAAAATATAGGAAAAATATTTCTGAAACTATATTCATACTATATTAGGTAGGTAAATAACTACGCAGTAATACAGCAAGAGCCATGATAGCCCAGTGGATATGAACCCTACTTCCGATTCTGGAGGGTGTGGGTTCGAATCCGGTCCGGGGTCATGCACGTCCAACTTTTTAGTTGTGTGCATTTTAAGAAAATAAATATTACGTGTCTCAAACGGTGAAGGAAAACATCGTGAGGAAACCTCCGTACCAGAGAATTTCCTTATTTCTCTGCGTGTGTGAAATCTGCCAATCCGCATTGGGTCAGAGTGGTGGACTTTTGGCCTAACCCCTCTCATTCTGAGAGGAGACCTGAGCTCAGAAGTGACCCGAATATGGGTTGATAATGATGCAATGTACAGCAATATAAAACATTTATCATCATCATCATCATTATTAACAGCCGATGGACGTCCATTGCTAGACTTAGGCCTCTTGCGTAGACTTCTAAACACAACGGTCTCGAGCCACCAGCATCCAGCGGCTCCTTGCAACCTGCTTGATGTCCTCAGTCCACCTACGAAATATCATTATAATGTACTAGCGGACGGCCGGACTTAGTTTTTCACAAAACCCCTCGGATTTTTCCGGAATGAAAATGCCTATGTGTTACGTTAAAGAGTAACAAATATACAAATAAATATCCAAACGTCCAGACTTTGTCCTGACATAGATCACGTTTTACGAGTAAATAAGCCGAAAAAACTTTTTGAGTAATCTTTGTTTCATGACGCAACTGTCAAACCACGGATTCGCTATTTTTTTACAACCTTATCTCAATCAATCAATTATATTAATCGTGTTTTATATTTTATAGAAGATCTTTTACGTACATCACTGTAACTTAATCTTGTGATATCTTTCGGAAAGAATTTTTTTTTTACTCTTAAAAGGGACCCTTATTAAATGCAATACATTAGCATTAGTGGTCTTTTTAGCCTATTCCAATTCTATAAGCAAATGAAAGAATGGGTCCCCTAAGACTCGACGAACACGGTCCGGGTCGACGTTAATAGACACATTGATAAATCAGCCCACGCCTCCTCCTCGGCGCAAATGTAAAGAAAAACTTTTGATTTAATAAAGCTGGTTTTCGACGTAGCGTGGCTAATGTCCTCGTATTTAACACTTACCCACCTACTTTATATTTCAGTACCATAACCACCTAGCTGCGGTCATAGAGACCACTGATAAGAACGTTTAATTTATAATTTAATTACATACTAATACTTTTATATACAGTATACTCATGGAACTATTGATTGAATTAAACACTTGTTTATACACTGTATATTCCAATTTAAGCAAGGGAACAGCTAAATACCAGCTCGCTGCTTTAGATTCAGTGGATCACCGAACTAAAAACTCATCGGTAACAAAGCAATGAAACGCAAAACTGCAAACGTTACATTATCACCAGGTTGACTGTCTGTCGGTTTTCTACAAAATTTATTTCGGAGAGTGCGCTCAGGAATTTTTTAATCTACTTTCTTCATCTTTTTATCACAGAACGGCCAGGCATCAAAAATCGGTATCCATACGTTGTTATTTGGACTCGAAGAAAGCGTTTTAGGTCGCCGTTTCTGATTCGCACTGCAAAGTTAGGGAATACTCTTCCAGCTTACGTTTTTCTAACCTTATAACATCTATATATTATCTTTAAGTCAAAAGTGGGTTAGGCACCCTCTAGACAAGCGCGTTCCAATATAGTCTGCATTATCACATTCCATTATGCATGGTTACAGCCAAGCGCTGGTCCATATCATTAAAAAAACTCAATGAAATCATAAATGATGACGTAAAAAACGTGAAACCTTTTTTGAAAACTCGTACCGGTCTCTAAGACCGACGGCAGGTGGTTTTGGGTTAAGACGCTCATAGAGGGAAGTAATGTAAAAATGTTCCAACATTCTGTGCAGATGACGAACTGGTACTAACGCAAAGTTGGGCCATTATTAAATCTGTTTTCGTGCAGCCGACGGCGGTTAATGTTTCAAGCTTATTAAAGGGAAAATTTTGTAATGACTTTTAATACAACGACACGCTACCGTGGAACACGCGATTTGGGTCACAAATAAAAATAAGAATTTCCTAACGGTATCCAAAAAAAAATGTTACGTTACACATTTTATTTTTTAACGAAAAAGGGAATAATTGATTTATTTTGCTATTCTCCGTAAAAAAAAAGAAATTTGAATTAATTATTTATTATTGAACTTCCGCCAAGACATGCCAGCTTCTATTTATTTCTTACAAAATATTTTTTTTAGTAAGAAGACGTAAAAATAATACGTTTTTTATGGAAACAATTTTGAAATTTGACCTACCATTTTATGCTATGTTTCCTACACAAGTGTAGGTACGTATATCTAAAGTTTATAACCCTTATACGAGTAATGCGCCTTGTGTTTATGAATTGATTTCGTTTTTATAAGTGGAAAGTTCGTGTATTTAGGAAACACAGTATAAAATGGTAGATCAAATCTCAAAAGTGTTTCCACAAATAAATGACGAAGTTATGCGCGAACACACATAAAAAAATATATATATCGGTCGGTCGAATTGAGAAACCTCCTCCTTTTTTTTGAAGTCGGTTAAAAAGGTAATTTTTTGTAATAGCATTATAAACTTACTTAACCTACAAACTTATGGTTTCGGGTTCCTTTATATTGTCCCAGTTCATTATAAAACGCAGTACCTTTACTATTTGACAAGGTAAAATTGCTGCACGTATTAATGTTAATCAAAGATTATTTGGCGTTTCAATGCACATTTCACACGAACTTTTACGTGTACTCACTTGCAAGTTAATGACTGTGTATATTTTTATTAAACTTAATTTTTTTAGCTCAAAAATATGCAGTTATAATGAATTTTACAAAAATATGTATATGTTATGTTTATGTAACTTAATGTCGTAGTTTGTGTTAGCATAATGTTTCAAGCTTGAAAAAAAAATTCCATTTTGGAAAAAATATTGAAAACAATAGCTTTTGCAACAATTAGACGTTTTCCAAATACTGACCTGTGGCATTAATTTATATTCGTAACTAGCGGACGCCTACGACTTTGTCCACCTGAATTTCAGTTATTGACAAATGCCGCGGGAACTATGGATTTTTTCGGTATCTAATTAGCCTATGTGTTGCTCCATAACCTCTATATTCCAGTGACGCGATTTCAATTTAGTTTTCTTTGTATTAAAGGTGACTTAAGCTTAGGTGTTCTCAGACATGTTTGATGAAAATCGGTTAAGCCGTTTAAAAGTTGTGGGGGGTGAAAGTGGATATGTCCAAAGGTTTGCAAATATACTCGAGTGGGGTCTCAAATGAAAGCGCATTGAATGAGACTTGATCGAGAGTGTAATTAATAATTACATAACGTTTTCCAAAATTTTCAATTTTATGACATACCAGCAGACGCCCGCGACTTCGTCCGCGTGGAATTCAGTGTTTTACAATTTCAGCGGGAACCATGGTTTTTACGGGATGAAAAGTAGCCTATGAGTTAATCCAGACTATAAGTCTCTACTTCAAATTTCAGGTGATTCGGTTCAGTAGCCGAGGCGTGAAAGAGTAACACACATTCATACCATCAAAATCATCAGGTTTTCGCAAATCTCGGGAATCCATGGATTTTTTCGGAATCGAAATCGAAATCTATTTCCATTCCAAATTCCAGCCAAATCGCTTTGGTAGTAGCAGCGTTAAAGATTAACAAACATATACATCCATACAAACTTTCGCGTTTATAATATTAGTAGGATTTATGTGTGTTGATGATATTGAAAAGGATATTTCAAGTTGGAACTTTATTTGGTAAAACTATTTATTGAAAATAATTAGATTTTACAACAATTAACAAATAGGCCTAACATGCAATTATTTTGCATGTTAGTTTTAATTTCTATTAATCCATATCCTTCATGATTGTTAAAATTATTTTTATTATAAGTAGGAAGAGCGAGGATCCTGAGATACAGGTTTATCAAACTTAAATCAGGGTCCTCAGCACCATTGTAAAAGGACTTCTTTCATTTCATTTCAGGCCTGGGTCTAGTTATTCTGGTAGAACTACTCTGCATAGTTTTTGCTAGACGATAAATGGCTTTTCTTGTACAAGCATATTGTCTGTGGGCCACTCACCGTGTAGATAGTTGTATAAGTAAATGGTCCAAACGCCGCTAAGGAGATTTATTAGTACTTTATGTTATCTTTGCAAATATTCTGGCTTCTCTGCCTTCAAGAACAATGTTAATTGGCCGTTGCGCAATAAGTTACGAGCCTAGAAAAAAAACGGCGGCCTCCGTGGATTTACAAGACGGAGGTCCTGGGTTCGATCCCCAGCTGGGCCGATTTTGGTTCTCTTAATTGGTCTAGGTCTAGCTGGTGGGAGGCTTCGGCCGTGGCTAGTTATCACCCTACCGGTAAAAGACGTACCGCTAAGCGATTTAGCGTTCCGGTACGATGCTGTGTAGAAACCGAAAGAGGTGTGAATTGTCTTCCTACTGCTAACAAGTTAGCCCGCTACCATCTTAGATTACATCATCACTTACCATCAGGTGAGATTGTGGTCAAGGGCTAACTTGTAAAGAATAATAATAAAAAAAAAACGTTAAGCCTTACTAGCTACATTGCGGTAAAAAGTCACAATCCCATGCCTATCATAGTTTTAACGGCTTTGGTGGATTTATAATACGAAGGTCCTAGGTTCCATCCCCGGCTAGGATGATTGAGGTTTTCTCAATTGGCCCAGATCTGGCTGATGGGCTTTACTAGTTACCACCCTACCGGCAAAAGATTTAGCATTCCTGTAAGATGTCGTGTAGAAACCGAAATGGGTGTGGATTTTCATCCCCCTCCTAACGAATTATCCCGAATCTATCTTAGACTGCATTATCACTTACCATCAGATGAGATTTTAGTCAAGGGCTAACTTGTAAAAAATTTAAAAAAGGTAATGTACCTATATTATGAAATCACATGGAACTTTCAAATGCAAGCCTTGTAAGAAAACAACAGGCTGACCCTGTTGTTTAGTTATAGGGTTCCGTTTTACTCTTTGACTACCCTAAAAATTAGTCCGTCTTCGGTGTTATTACCAAATTTCAACCGAAAATGAAATTCAAGTGATTCAATAAAAACTAACATTGTCTTTATTGAATCACTTAGGTACGTACCTACTAACGAATGATATTTTAATTCACACAAAAATTTGAATCACAAATTAAATATCCGATATTCAGTAGAACAAAGTAATTAAACATTTCAAGATTATATGTTGAAACGTTAATTTGTAAGATTCTAAAGTGCTTTTCAGCGTTCCTGTCTACGTTCTACCTCTTACCAGATTTTCTACGTAGACATAGATTTAATTGGACGTTTTACGCTATCCATGGGGACTTTTAATTAAAAGATTTTTATTTTCACACAGTCTGTGAAGAAAGTTTGATATATTATTTAATTTATTTTATCTATTCTCAGTATAACTTAACAGTTAACCCAATAATCAGTATCATAGCTATTAATAGGTATATGTATAGACGAAAATGTCACATTAAATGTAAAAATATTTGAAATATAAATGCATTTTCATCTAGGTTTCATATACGAGTATTACGTTACAAGATTTTTGATTGTGTTTTGAAATTTTAAAACCTTATTTATATTAAAAACATATTCAATAAATATATTTAAAAGTTAAAACTACCCATCACTGGTTAAAACTACCCTGGTAGATTTTAGGGGTTCAGACTTTCCTACTAATATTAAACGTAATATATTTTCCGAACAGTACTAGCTATCTTCGTAATATAAAGTTGGAAAAATGGAATAGTGGACGCCCGCGACTTCGTTTGCGTGAAATTGTATTTTTTTTAATTCCGCGGAAACGTTGGACTTTTCCGCGATAAAAAGTATCCTATGTCTGCTCCAGAGTCCAATTTATCTCTATACCAATTTTCATCTAAATCAGTTTTTTATTTTTTATTTATTCTTCACAAGTTAGCCCTTGACTACAATCTCACCTGGTGGTAAGTGATGATGCAGTCTAAAATGGAAGCGAGCTAACTTGTTAGGTGGATGAAAATCCACACACCTTTCGTTTTCTATACGACATCGTACCGGAACGCTAAATAGGTTTGCGGTACATCTTTGCCAGTAGGATGGTAACTAGCGATGGCCGAAGCCTCGTCTAGACCTGGACCAATTAAGAAAATCTCAATCGGTCCAGCCAGGGATAGAACCCAGGACCTCCGTTTTGTAAATCCGCGCATACCACTGCGCCACGGAGGCCGTCAAAGTTAAGCGGTATGGTTGTGAAAAGGGAACAGGCAGACAGACTTACCTTCGCATTTAAATTATCTCTACTATATAAAAATAAGTCGGGTTTTCCTTCCTGACGCTATAACTCCAGAACGCACGAACCGATTTCCATGGTTTTGCATTCGTTGGAAAGGTCTCGGGCTCCGTGAGGTTTATAGCAAAGAAAATTCAGGAAAAGGTCGGGGTAGGGTAGGGGTAAGGTAGGGTAGGGTAGGGTAGGGTAGGGGTACGGTAGAGGTAGGGTAGGAGTAGAGTTGGGTAGGGGTAGTTGAAAGTTTACATCGAGTTTCACGCGGACGAAGTCGCGAGCGTCCGCTAGTCAAGTATATATTAAATACACGTATATATTTAGATGACAGCTGAATGTCCAAACGAGTGTGATCAGTCAACCGCGGAAGTCATTATATTTCACGGAACACATATTTCTGCGGTCGGTATCGGAACCAAATAATTTAGTGCAACGTCAAATTATACCATAGGATTACAGATGATGTTTTGATTAACATGGAGGATTAATTGTCACCTGAATCAATAGCGCAATAGTGTATGAAACTGTTTGCTTTTCATTAATTTACGGAGATTCAAAGCTGGATACTGATTATAGCAGTTTCCTATCTATTGCTACAGCTAGGTATATTCTAAGTTATTTTCAACTAGTGGACGCATCGCGAGTTCACCCGCATTATTCCCGTATCCGTGAGAATATATAGGATTAAAATAGTCTGTGACACTTACAAATAATGTGGCTTTCTAGTGGTGAAAGAATTTTTAAAATCTGTTTAGACTTAACACGACAAACTTTCATCCCGCCTGCATCCAGCGAACCCCTGCGACTCGCTTGATGTCGTCAGTCCTCCTGGTGGGGGGTCGACATTCCGGCTCATTGGCACCCCAACGTCCATCGGCTCTTCGAACTATGTGCCCCGCCCATTGCCACTTCAGCTTCGCAACTCGTTGAGCTATGTCGGTGACTTTGGTTCTTCTGCGGATCTCCTCATTTCTGATTCGATCACGCAGAGATACTCCTAACATAGCTCGTTCCATCGCCCGCTGTGGGACTCTGAACCTTCTTATGACGCCCATAGTTAGAGTCAACAAACTTTACCTCTTTATAACATTAGTATAAACGCACAACGGCCAATCACATAGCTAAGTGCGGAAACGGCCCAGAAGAAAGAAGAAGAAAGAAGAACATTAGTATAGAGAAGTAGGTACGTGTATTTACTTACACAAATTTAAATTATTCAAAGGAACGCGCTCTTCACAACTATCGGAGCGAACTCATATACATTCTAAGGTAGTTTATTTAATGGTAGTTTTCATTTTATGTAGATTGATTAAATGGCAGTTAAACTACTAAATCTAAATGGTTCACTTATGTATATTAGTCTTTATAGAATACAAAGTACCGTCCTCAGAACAGATTGACTTGTGATTGGTCTGTTTAAAATGCGGGCACAGTCAAGAACTTTTGAGTTTGTTTTCACTTTAATGTGAGAAGTTGGGGCATTCGGCCTAATCGAGCGATCCTAACGAGTAAAGTCCGGCCAAAGTGTTGTTACTTGATTAGTACTTGTTTCTCATTAAATGTTTAACTGACTCAGAATTATGATGACTTTATTAATATTAAAGCAATGAACCATATTAAGACTCAAATGTTTAAAATTTATACCAACTTATCTTACATAGTTACGTAGTAGCGGACTAATTTTCATGTAGTTCTCCGTAATATAAGTAGACCAAAGTCAAGAGCAACTTGTAAGAATTATTGAATTCTGACATAGTAGATTATAATGAAAAGAAGAAAAAGATAAAGAAAAATAAAGAAGAAGAATAAAAAAAGAAGATGGCGATAATAATGATTATGAAGAAGAAAAAGAATAATTAGTAGAAGAAGAAGAAGAAGATGATGATGATGATGATGGAGATTATTATTATTAAAATGACGTAAAAAATTTACAGTAAAATTAAATAACGAAACGGTTGAAGGGTCTCCAGGCCATCCCTCAACTTCACGCTAAGTAAGCTGTTTAAGCTGAAAAACTTCAAAAATAATATTTTTTTTGAAATCATTGGTTTTGAAATTTTTCTAAATCTGTCAATGTCGATCTATTATAGTAATTATTTTGAAAATTAACTAATAAAATTTTGATACAATTTTTTTTTTACAAAAATTTATTTAATTTATTATGTTTATTGTAATAACATTTATTTCCAATGCAACCTCATGCAAACTGGTGAATTACACTTCGTAC
Source organism: Bicyclus anynana (assembly GCF_947172395.1). Taxonomy (NCBI): domain Eukaryota; kingdom Metazoa; phylum Arthropoda; class Insecta; order Lepidoptera; family Nymphalidae; genus Bicyclus; species Bicyclus anynana. The sequence continues at coordinate 6,800,279 of NC_069096.1, read as the reverse complement.
GAGTGCCAATGTCTAGACACCACATGGGGAGGATTTTCGAAAGTTAATTACTAGCACTTGACACCTGCCGCCTGTCGAACAGCTGTTAGCTAATTGATTCACGGACAAGCCCACAGCCGAACTGTTATCTGATTTACCCTGGATTTTGAACTGTATTTTTTTAAAGGCTAGAAATTCATCGTTTTTACCTTTAACTACCCTTTCTATCCCACCTACCTAACTTTGTCTGCGTGGAATGTTTTTGTTGCTCACAGAATAAATAATAATCCAGAATAAGTCTTTACAACAACGTGGTGAAGCCGGTGATACCCATAAAAAAATGTCACGCGTCACCTTGACATCCGCTTATACAAACTTTTTTCATCGGACAGACAGACAAAAAATCGAAAGAAAAATATTTTAGCTTCAACATCGATTATATAATACCCCCCAACAAAAAAATTCAAAATATCTTCAATGTACAGAATGTACAAAATGTACAGAATTCGTAATATAAGTATAGATTCTAGATGGCACTAGTAGTACTCTATGCTACGGTAACGTTTGTTGTTACAAATGGCATAAGTAAAATCTCAAATTACGAATAAATGTATACATTTCAACCAGTTTTATTATAATAAAAATTTTAATAAAAAAAATACAACCGACTTCAAAACCTAAAAACGTACCCACTAAACTAAAAAGCGAAAAATAACATCATAATATGTTCTACCTGCTGATCAGTATGAAGGCGGTGCTAAGCCGGTGATGTATTAATTCAAGCCATGTGAGCTTATCTTATAGATTTAGATTTTGCAGACAGTGTTGTTTCATGTGGTCCTGTCAGAAATGGCTTAAATTAAGACAACACCGGCTAAGCACCGACTTCATACTGATCAGCAGGTAGAACATATTATGATGTTATTTTTCGCTTTTTAGTTTAGTGGGTACGTTTTTAGGTTTTGAAGTCGGTTGTATTTTTTTTATTAAAATTTTTATTATTTTTCAATTTTTAGTGTAAAATTTCATCTCAAACGAATACATCAGACCCCTAATAACAGTCACAACCCATCTTGGTACAAAATCCTCAGCAATACAAATTAATCAAGCCCAAACGCAAGGTAGTTACCGTAAACCGTCAAGGGGTTCCATTCATTGACCTTGGTCTTCATCATCAGACCCCTAATAACAGACACAACTCTAGGTAGAAAGTTCTCAGCAATACGAATTAATCAAGGCCAAACACAAAGTAGTTACTGTTAACTGTTAAGGAGTTCCCTTAATTGTCCTTGGTCTTCATCACCAAACCCCTAAATGACAGTCACAACCTATCTATGTGGAAAGTTCTCATTAAGACAAATTAATCAAGCCCAAACACAAGGTAACTGCTGTAAATCGCCAAGGAGTTCCCTCGTCTGTTTTATGACTCCATCATCAGATCGATTTTAAACCTTCATAATTTTGTATTTCTTAAAGGCACTAAATGGAAAAGTTCACGAACACACTAAACACCCATATAATTTTCGAAAGTTCCCCTCAATTTCTCCAGGATTCCATCATCAGATCTTGTCATGATGGCAATGGGACCAAATGGGGACTATACCGTTTCAAACAAAAAAAGAATTTTTGAAATCGGTCCAAGCGTCTTTGAGTAATCGGTGTACATACATAAAAAAAAAAAAAAAAAATACTGACCGAATTGAGAACCTCCTCCTTTTTGAAGTCGGTTAAAAAGTATAGATATAGATATAGATGATTAACCATATTGATAAACCTTCAACTTAAATAGGACAAGTTTTTAATAGCTATTTAATAAAAAATACTAATCGTTTTAAAAAACTAAGCGCCACATATACAATTATTTGATCATTAAAAGCATGTCGCTCACCGGTAAAGTTACAGAGGTGGATAATTACTGTTTTTGTATAGTTGGCAGCTCCATATTGCTGACTTATTATTGGAAATTTTTGTAATGACTGCTAATGTAACGACACGCCACGACAGAACACGCGACTCGGGTCACGAATAAGAATAAGAATCAACCTACCTATCGCATAATGGTAGGCGTCCACATATCCGCATCGTAAGCATCGGACGCATCGTATCATACAGATCTTGGCATTCCTTGTATAAAAAGTCATACAAATGAGTCTATTGAGGTGCACTATATGAATCGCACGAATGTGCCGTAAAATTAAAATTTCATTGAATATGATACGTCCGATACTTACGATGCGGATATGTGGACGCTTATCCTTTTGCAGCATTTTTTCATTTCTGTTAAGTGTTCATGCAAATATACTGCATTCAGCATAATACGTTGAATGTAAACTGTACAGTTTATATGGCAATGTTTGCATAAATTCTTATGCATAACTATGAGGTATACTGCAGGTGTATTTAGAAACATATTTTTATCCATTTCATTTAATTTTAGCAGACGCCCCGCTGTTTCACCCGCGTAGTTCTCGTTCCCGTGGTAATAAAGGTGAAAGAATTTTTCAAATCTATCTAGTAGTTACAAATAAACAATCACATATTTCCTACTTTCTTAGATAACTAATAACTGGAGGACTTACGCTATTAGAACAACGAGTATCAACAGCTTAACTTTATTTTACCATTAGAAAGCCGCATTCTTTGAGAACGTCATAGGCTATATTTTATCCCCGTATCTCACGCGAATGGGAACTACGCGTTTGAAACGGTGGGTCTTACTTATTATCCACGTACTTTTGCTGGAACGGGAACCACGCGGGTGAAACCGCGGCATCAGCTAGTACAAAAAAAAAATATTCACATGCGCCTTGTTGAATCATTGGAGATAAGAAGCGTCTTTATCCCTTTCATGTCTGTCTTGTAACCATTTTTCACGGCTTTGTTGGGTCCGCATTTGTTGTTAAGGGTGCCGCTGACGGAAACTATCCCTCCATTTCTTAGACGGTTTAATATATCAGTTAAAACGCAACGTCCCCTCCGCATTACACCGTTGGGGACATTTTAAGACGAGTGCTTTTGATAGGCTGACATTCGCATGGATTCCTCAGGGGGGTGACTTTATCTGGAGTAAGAATATTTTTGACTGCTATTAATCGAATATTTTCACTTGCAAACTTCAGAACGACTTAAATATGATTTTTTTTTTGTTTTCTTTATTTACTGACTTCTTCTTAACCGACTTAAAAAAAAGAGGTTATCAATTCGACGCGTATGTTTTTTTTTATGTTTGCTGACGCATAACTTCGTCACTTCTTAACCAATTTTGAGTATACTTCCAGATTGGTCCCATTTAATTTACATGAAAATCGACTAAATGAAATTAAGTCAATTTTCTCTAGTATAATATCATTGGGCAAAGGTGCTTAAAATCGGTCGTCCTGCATAACTCATACAAACACCTATCATTTAACATTACAATGATTAATCATGTAATTACTATAACCAGTACCTTTATAGTTATTATAAAATTACTAGCGGATGCCGCCGACTTCGTCCGCCCTTAGACCTCTTTAATCTGGCTCCATTGCAAAATCCGTTCTTAGTGGATACCTACTAACTATAAATAACCTCCCTGCCAAATTATAGCTTTGTACATCAAGCGGTCTTCGAGATTTCGCATTTATATATTAGAATTATGTTAATTAACATAATACATTCAAACATAACATTTCGTTATAGACAGTTTTACTAAACCTACTTTACAAACATAAACGAAACTTCCTATTCACGTGGACATGCCTTGGGGTTACTCGGGGATGAAAAAAACATGTATCGTAAATATAAAAGGAAAACTGAAACGTAAAAGTCCAGAAGCTTGTATTATTCAAAACGTTTTTTTCAAAGCAGATCCGAAAGATGATTTAAATCGGGAAGATCAAACAAGATAAACGACTTCATCCAAATATCGCATAAAGAAAATTGGTTCAGTGCAATTTCGGTAATGCACGAGTCGACTGGCGTGCCGGATAAAGTCGGGAGTTGGGACTTTTGATTGAGAAGCGGTGCGCCTAGATATTCCTGGCTATATTTAGATAGCCAAGAATATCGTACACGGGAAACGTTCGATTGTGTAATACATTCATGATAATAATTATAAAGCTGAAGAGTTTGTTTCGTTGAATGCTCTAATCACAGCAACCACTAGTTCAAGTTGAAAAAATAATTTTGTTTGATATCGATATATTTTCGTGTTGGATGCATTTATCAAAAAAGGCTATACCACGAAAGCTACGTGTAATGAAGTAAGTACTCGTATAAATATAATTAGCTTCTATTTATACGAGTACTTACTTACTTACATCAATGAAAAATGTACCTAGTAGAAACGGGAAAACCATTCTTTTGGACAACTTTGTGTGCGTGGCGTAAATGGTTAAAGTTACCCAAAAACTGTGTACGGTGTAATTGTTTCGCTTTAAAAGATCTAAAAAAGTTGCGATTGAAGTCGCAGGCGTCCGCTGGTCACTTATCTTCTTCTATAATATAAAAATGAATCGCTAAATGTGTTGCTAAGCGCAAATCTCGAGAACTGCTGAACCGATTTGGCTAATTCTTTTTTTAGAATATTCTTTGAAGTACGACGGTGGTTATTACAAAGAGTTTTTTAAGGGAAGGGGTAGGGTAAGGGTAGGGTAGAGGTAGATTAGGGGTAGGGTAGAGGTAGGGTAGGGGTTGGCTAGAGTAGGGTAAGGTAGGGGTGTGAGTAGGGTAGGGTAGGGGTAGGAAAGGAGTGCATATCAAAGCGAAGCTTGACCGGTTAAGCTAATTTTATATACATTTATATCCATGTTCGTAAAATTAAAGCATCTGTCGGTCTGTGATTTCAAAATAGCTGTGTTTTTCAAGTACTTTAAGCTATTTACACGATATTAGAACATAATTTAAAAAAACTTGGTGTATTGTAATTACATTTATTGTACATTATTTTATTGTATAAATCTGAGACTTAGAATGAAGAATCATTATTTTTTTAACACCAAGTCAAAATAAAAGAAACAAGCAGCAGTGAAAAAGTACCGATCTGTTTTGACCTTATTTGAAGCAGAAAATAGGTATAACATAAAAAACATGAAAAATAAAAGTAACAAGAGTTACTTAGAGATATGCTTACTAAAATACAAGTTCACATAAAAGCTACTGAAATCCAAAGTGCCCCAGGCTTACAACTTGAGTGTATTCGTGGAAGGCACAATTCTTCTCAGTCGAATTTTTTCCTAAAGCTCGTTAATTCTATGACCAACTTCCACTTGGGCGATATAAAAAACAGTGTTTAGGTATATAATTAAAATACAAGTAGGTATATTTTGTTTAACATTTTAATATAGTGTAGACTTGTATTTAATTTTAGATATACTTTAATCTAACTAAATAAACTATAGGTACTAATATGGTATATGCTCCATCAAAGGTAATATGTATCGTTTTTTATTAATTAGGTATTATGGGTTAAAAATTTTGTTAAACGCTTTTAAATATCAGAATATTATGTATATACTACCGCCATATAGAACGTATGATAATTTTCATTAGTAGATTTTTTGACCAATTTTCTTTATTTCTTTTGGTTTTAATTTAAAGGGCATATTAAGTCTTCATAGACTTCGTCCGCGTGAAACTCGATGTAAACTTTTAACTACCCCTACCTAACCCTACCTTACCCTACCTTTACCCCTACCCTACCCCTATCCTACCCCTACCCCTACCCTTTTTAAACCTTTTTATTTTTTTCTATTATAGGAACCTTCACCTGACAATAAAAAACACATAAAAAAATGGTAAAATCGGTCCAGCCTTTCACGCGTGATGGCGTGACTAAGGGATATATGGATTCATTTTTATAAATATAGATAAATAGATAAATATAGATAAGAATGTCAGTGATATAGGGATGAAAACCTACACGCTCTCTTGCAGTGCGATGTTAAAATGGTTATGGCGTTACAAGCTCAAAATAGCTTATAAACACACATTTTCTGAAATATACTGTGTGTACTTGACCATTGCCGAAATACTAGCAAAATTTTGGCAATGGTCACGTCTACGAGTAGGTAGAAGATAATTTAATGCACAACTATAGGCGCAAACACAGGTGCAGTACCCATCTATTATCGCTCTCATAAGTTTCTTGTATATTGTCACACTGTTGGGGAACAAGCACATACAACACGTAAGAATATATCATAAACAAAGTGCCGCAAGGCAAAAACAAACAACTTAAGCCCCTCTTAATAGAATTTTGACACGATCCCACCTTACGGCGCAGTAAAGATATTTTACTTCGCTTGTTGCAAGCTTGGGACTTTCACGAGTTTTCATACGGACGGCAACAATTTAACTTGGAAATAATGCGGGAAATAAGTTATAGCGTTATTAGTCTGCTCAACGAGTAGGTATATTTATATTTTTATACCTAATAGCGGACCCGGTCGAGCTTCGCTTTGACTCATTTACTTATCCCTATCCTATTATACTCCCACCTTACTACCCCTACACTACTCCCTACCCCTACCCCTCCCCTACCCTACGCCTACCTTATCCCTACTCTACCCCTACTCAACCCCTATCTTACCTCTATCCTACTCTACCATTACCTTACCCTTACTCTAAGTATTTATACTATAAAAGTCAGTTATATCGGATGTCAAGTCGTTAGCGCTGCAGGCATGTGAGTTTATTGGATAGTGAGCTAGTAGATAGCATTAGTCACATAAACCACAATTTGGAAATACATAAAAACTTTGTTTAAGGACAATTCAAATACGAAATTTACATTGAAATTCCTTTTTATCAACCTAAACGTTTTTGAAGCGTTATTAAATTTTACATTGTAATGTTGACATTTAAATTGGTTAACATAAAACTATAACGATTCTAGATACGCAGAACAAAGACGTTATTAAGTTATGGTATTTCATAAAGTAGATATTAAGGATTCAAACGCAGGGTTACGTTTGCGAGAATTTACATGGAATTTTGAATTATATTCCCGCGAAGTAATCCTGCAATGCATGTGAATCATAACATCGGGGTACCGTTTAAATCGGATATCAAACACAAAATCACAGTTTCGAAAATGGAAAATAATTCCTGTGGTTGATTGATCACACCGATTGTTCGGTGAGCAATTACGGATTATTTTATGTACAGGATATACCTATCAGATTTTAATTACTGCAGCACTGGTTGGCAATGATAATAACACATGTATCGTAATGCTGAGTGGAGCTCATTTTGAGATGATATCATATGTATTTTATATTAATTAACAACCTACATTCGCCTCACTGTTGAGCACGAGTCTCTTCTCAGAATGAGAGGGCCTTACCCAATGCAGATGGGCAGACTTTACACACATAGTCAATCAAGAGGCATGTGGTATTTAATTTCTTAAAATGCACTAAACTGATAAGTTGGAGGCGCATACCCCGGACCGGACTCAAACCTACGCCCTCCGATCGAAGGCAGAGGTCATATCCACTGGGTATCACGTGGATTTACAAGACGGAGGTCCTGGGGTCGATCCCCGGCTGGGCCGATTGAGGTTTTCTTGATTGGTCCAAGTCTGGCTGGTGGGAGGCTTCGGCCGTGGCTAGTTACCACCCTACCGACAAAAGACGTACCGCCAAGCGATTTAGCGTTCCAGTACGATGTCGTGCAGAAACCGAAAGGGGTGTGGATTTTCATCCTCCTCCTTACAAGTTAGCCCGCTTCCATCTTAGACTGCATCATCACTTACCATTAGGTGTGATTGTAGTCAAGGTCTAACTTGTAAAGAACAAAAAAAAAATTGCAGAAGAACTTTATTAAAAACGACCTTCACCCATTTGTTTAATGGATGAAAAGAGTTTTATAGACAGACAGAACAACGTTTACCATATGAGCTAGTTATATTATTATATTTAATTAATCTAAACTGCATTATATGTATGCAGGCCTGAAGCGCATGCGGTTACGTTTCTTTGTGCAACTATTTAATATTTCACTCTCGCGTAGCAGCGATAAGCGCGAATCTTGAACAAAGAGGAAAATATTTAATATTCCACCCATGGGCGTGGCGCGTTTATAATTACACAATTCCCGTTATTGTTAGCGCTTATGTCGACCGCAGTAAAGCGAACTTCTGTCTAGACAGCCGTAATTAAAAAAAATCTACTAATCTTACCACCCGTTTAAAAGAGCCACAGAGATAAATGAATTCTTTTAATTAAAACTCGAGCTGTTTAAAAAGTTGGTTTCATAAGATAAAACGCGGTCTGTCCCAGGGTAAATATAAAATATTTACTCCTTTGTTTGTGACCGAATTTTTTTTTTCGGTGTTTTTTTAAATAAGAGCATTAGCCGTGTTTTTTTGGATGCAACGAAAAAATCTCATTTCATCTCGAACCAAACAAAAAACTTGTATTTTGCAGGTATCTACAAAGCACCAAATTAAAATTGATCTACTCATTGGACCTGTCGAATCTAAGGCAGTCAGATGCTGAAGCAGAAAATTTCATTTTGTATGGAAGTATTGATAAATTTTGTCAGGTTATCATAAAATCTATATATACGTTTATAAATTAAACTAAGTTTCACTTAAAAAACTTTTTCAATTCCTTCATTTAATTTTAAAATTACAAAGAATTGATTCTAATCAGAATAATTTCGAATTTTATCAATTTCAACTTCATCCGCGTGGAATTCAGTTTTTCACAAATCCCTCGGGAACCATGGATTTTTCCGTTATGAAAAGTAACCTATGTGTTAATCCAGAGTAAAATCTATTTCCATTCCAAATTTCAGCTAAATCGGTTCAGTAGTTGCGGCGTTAAAGAGTAACAAACATCCTTACAAATATCCATACAGACTTTCGCGTTTATAATATTAGTAGGATTTTCAAATAACTCTTGAGGGAAAGTGGTTTATCCCTTTCAAGCGTCCCCTTTACATATCTTATCTCTAAAGGTTCGATGTTTTTTGTTACAACACTTTGCAAGCAATCTGTTTTACTACAGACAGTATCTTAAATAAGAAATAACGATTAAAATACTTTGGCGTTAAGTAAGAATAAGGAATTCTTCAATAACCCAGTATATTTTTCAGCGTGGCATTCAAGAGATACTAAAGTGATATATATAAAGATCTATATTTGATCCATAGATTTATAACACATAGATAGTGAGTAGTCACGAGATTTGTAAGCCATTTTATGTACCCCGAAATGGGAGCCCTTGACGCAACGAAGATAAATACGTTTGTGTTACACACAAGTGCAACTGTCACTGAAATGTTACTTTACTAGTAAAATGACGTTTCAGTGACAGTTGCACTTGTCATTTAACTGACTGGAATTAATAATCGTACTATATCTGATCCTTATCATCAGATAAAAAACTAAAGTGACCGATGCTCTTAGCCATGCACTCACACTTAAATGGAAATGGGCCGGCCACATCTCAAGATATGTAGACAAAAGATGGACTATTGAAGCAACACGATGGAAAGGTCCATTAGGAAAAAGAAATGTAGGAAGACCAATCCAACGGTGGGCTGATGATATCATTCAGATAGCCGGAAATGAATGGATGAAATCTGGCAAAGACAGGGAGTTGTGGAAGAAGATGGAGGAGGCCTTTACCCTTTCAGGGGTCCATATTTAATAAGAACTTACTAACTAATATTACTAACATAATTTAAGAAAACTTGCCAACAGACTACTAACAACTTTTGAAATGTAATTTAATAATAAATAATAATAATAATAATAATAAAGCTTTATTGAATTCCATATAAATCTTAAAAACTAACACACAATCTTAAATAACATATCTAAAATAAATTTGATTTTTTTTTTTTGTTTATTTTACACGTTTTTTATTTATTTATTTTTATATGGACCCCCTAAGGGTAAAAGCCTCCTCCAATGTTTTCCACCTTTCCCTATCTTTAGCTGCCTCTTGCCATGTCACTCCCGCTGTCGCCTCTATTTCATCTACCCATCTAGCAGCTGGGCGGCCTCTCGATCTTGTGCCTATTGGACCTGCCCATTTCATCATGATGAAATGTAATTTAGATATGGAATAAACGGCTTATTTATTTATTTATTTATTTATTTATTTATTATCTGATCCTAATAATATTATAAACGCGAAAGTTCGTATGTATGTTTGTTAATCTTTAACGCCGCCATTACTGAAGCGATATGTCTGAAATTTGGACTGGAAATAGATTTTACTCTGGATTAACACATAGGCATTAAAGACTTTTCATACCAAAAAATCTATGGTTCCCGCGGGCTTTGTGTAAAATGGAATTCTACGCGGACGAAGTCGCAGGCGTCCGCTAGTAGACAATATTTAAAAAAAATGCTTGTGTTTTAGTATAGCATAAAGTTATTTAGTATTAATGTAAATAACTATAAGCACTTGGGAAAACAGAGACATACGTAAATTATGTATGTATGTATTATACGTTTATGTAAATTCTATTTAGATTTGTGGGTACAATAGTAGTTTTAATTCACCCTACGATATTTTATTACTCTACGATATTTTAAAATGCTTTTCATTCCGCTGTGAATTTATAACTTCCTCTTCCGGTTTCTCTAAATCTATTACGTAGCCACCTCGAGGATTATTCACAGGTATCGGTGAAAAATATTCCGTCATCGGCTTTATTTTTTATATTTTCATTGTAAAACTGTTATATACACTTCTATAAAACTAAACAAGTAAACACGAAACGTTACGTTACGTTATGTTATCAACCCATATACGGCTCACTGCTGAGCTCGAGTCTCCTCTCAGAATGAGAGGGGTTAGGCCAATAGTCCACCACGCTGGCCCAATGCGGATTGGCAGACTTCACACACGCAAAGAATTAAGAAATTCTCTGGTATGCAGGTTTCCTCACTATATTTTCCTTCACCGTTTGAGACACGTGATAGCCCAGTGGATATGCCCTCTGCCTCCGATTCCGGAGGGTGTGAGTTCGAATCCGGTACGGGGCATGCACCTCCAACTTTTCAGTTGTGTGCATTTTAAGAAATTAAACACGAAAGCTTAACATCAATACTTAATACATATAAATAAAATTGTAGTATCTGTTTGTGATTTTGAGATAACTGCATTTTCTCAATTGCTTATTATATATACCTACGTATCGTGTGAAATAATAGTATCATCACAAAATTTTTATCTGTTTGTCTGTCTTTCTGTTCACCCGGGATAATTTTTGGAACGACTGGACCGATTTTAATGGGACGGGAAGAGGTTATCGAGGCTTCTCCGTAAACTTTTTTAGTCGTCTAATATGACAAATTCAAGCTTATTTTATGCGTAATTTAACTGTAATAGATTGTATTTGATCTAGTTCACGGTTACCTAGATTTTGTAAGTAGAATGTGTCTGGCCGCAAATAACTAGGCAACCTATCCGCAATTTACTCGTATGTTAATGTGAATATTTTTTATTATTTATTTCTTATCCCAAATAAATAACAGATGAAGGTATATATTTCTTATACCTGATCTCGTACTATAAACAAACATAAATTATCCTTCGCTTTAGCTTTCATAACTACAAAACAAAAACCTCAACTTCTTTGTTTCCCTTATTTTTGTCGCGCGTAGATTGCACGTTGTGATCATTTATTATTCATTTTCTTTCCTTCCACCTCATTCCCCCGTGATCATTAGGTCCCTATGTCATGTCTTCAGAAAAAGATAAAAGCAAACCAGGGGGAGATGAACAAGAGATTGTCATATTATTTAGATGTTTAAAAAGTTCCAACTTTTATCTAATTAGGGGAGCGATGAGGTGGAATGATAATAATTTGTATAGGGCTGGATTTTCGTAGTGACATACTTAAATTTTTTTTTTATTCTTTACAAGTTAGCCCTTGATTACAATCTCTCCTGATGGTAAGTGATGATGCAATTTAAGATGGAAGCGGGCTAACTTGTTAGGAGGAAGATGAAAATCCACACCCCTATCGGTTTCTACACGACATCGTACCAGAACGCTAAATCGCTTAGCGGTACGTCTTTGTCGGTAGAGTGGTAACTAGCCACTGCCGAAGCCTTCCACCAGCCAGACCTGGACCAATTAAGAAAACCTCAATCGGCCCAGCCGGGGATCGAACGCAGGACATCCGCCTTTTAAATCCACCGCGCATACCACTGCGCCACGGAGGCCGTCAAAATTGATTCTATAAACGTTGAAAGTTGAAAATTGAACAGAAAGGTATTATAAAAAATGTGTACGGAGGCGACTGAGATAAGTTCTATCTTAGGTATTAATAGTGGTACGAAAAATTGAAGAAAAATGTTATCAAGGTCCTTAGATTTTATAGTCGATAATTGTGAAATTATAGTTCAAATTTATCCACTCCGATATTTAACCATAGTTTTAAATTAATCTATAATATAAAAATGAATCGCAAAATGCGTTGGTAAGCGCATAACTCAACAACGCGTGGACCAATTTGGCCAACTCTTTTTTTAAAATGTTCGTTGAAGTTCTAGGATGGTTTTTACGGCGAGAAAAAATCGAATAATTGACGGAAAACCATAAAAATAACCCTTTTCTTTTTCCCATACAAATGTTTTCTAAGTAAAACGTAGTCAATGAGAGCTTTATTGTTATTGTATAAAGTTCATATTAATAATAATTAGAAAACGGGGTAGGGAATAAAGAATAATTTGTATTAGAAGATCAACTAGCAATTATTACCGTATACACCCCAATTCTTATACAGCATAAAAAAAATAAAATCCCTATATTAAACATAAATAAATAAATAAATTAAAATAATAGGGAATTACTATTCAAATTATTAAAGATAATATAGGGATGGGGTTGGGTAGGGTAGGGGTAGGGTACGGGGTAGGGTATGGTAGGGGTAGTTGAAAGTTTACATCGAGTTTCACGCGGACGAAGTCGAGGGCGTCCGCTAGTATTTATTTAAAAATTTATTTCTTGAATACTTTAGAGAGGATAAATCTTAAATTAGTTATGTTTTAGTCCTTATTATTTATATGCAGTTTTTTCATGTTATTAATATATCAATTACTTCCTAGATTAAATTAATTCTTTCATTTCAATTCAAGAAATAATGTATCGGTACTAATATTATAGACAGGCTGTAAAGTTTGTGGTATTGTTAGGGATAATCTCTGGTTTTACTGAACCGATTTTAAAAATTGCTTTTCCACTAGAAATCCACGTCATTTGTGAGTGTCAAAGGCTATATTTTTTTCCCGTAATTTCATGGGAACGGAAACTAAACGGGTGGAACTGCGGGGCGTCGGCTAGCTAGTAATAATTAGAGGATTTAGTAGAAGGAATTTGCTTAGTCAATGGTCACAGAAATCAGTATCCAACTTGTTCCCGAATGCGGTTGGGTGCAATCGACTTCGCTGAAAGTTTACTCAGTTCGTTCCCAAGTTCTCTGTGGTAAAACTTATAACTCTCATCACATCAGCTGTTTAGCTGGACTAACAATTCTCTGACAAATTTAAACTTATTTATATATGATTACATTACATTTTTAACTGACTTCCAAAAAGGAGGAGGGTCGGCTGTATGTATGTCTTTTTTATGTATGTCCATCAATATTTTCGCCATTTGTAAACCGATTTTAAAAAATATTCTTTCGATTCCAGGGTGGTCCCATTTTTTTGATGTCAGGATCTGATGATGGTATCCTGGGGATTTCAAGAGGAACTTTTGGAATTCGTAGACACATCTAGTACGTTTGTTATATTTACACGGATTCCTAATATTTCCTCTTTACAACGAGGTTCAACAGATTGGAATTAATGGGAGCAAAATTAACGTAAAATAATAGAATTGAACTGAACAGAACCATCCTAAGAAAATACCATCTGATGGTTTTCAGTGTGATTTCAGTAGTAATCACAAAAAATATAAAAACGTAGCTAGATATTCTTTCATTTAAATAGTTTCTAGATGCAGTAGTTAATTTTTCAAAACTAAATTTCGTTTTGATTTTATGCAATCCTATGACCACAATAAAACTGAAACAAACTGAGTATCACTTGTTTCATGATACTGAATATTTTAAGCTTTGAAGAGAGTGAGAGAGAAAGCATGAGAGTTACAAAATGTTTTTAAAAGAATAGAGTCAGGAGAGAAAATAAATACATTTTTGATTTTTTTCATTATTGATATATAAATTACACCAGATCCGTGATAGCCTCTGGATATGATCTCTGTCTCTGATTCCGGAGGGCGTAAAGCGTGTTAAGTGATGATGCAATCTGAGATGAAAGCGTGCTAACTTGTTAGAAGTAGGATGAAAATCCACAATTTCACACCCCTTTTGGTTTATACACGATGATGATGTTGATATACAAGGTCCTCGGGAGTATTTCCCAAACTTCAAGTTAATAACGAGACCACTTATAGGAACCGTACTGCATAAGTAACATTTTGCTCCTTGAACATTTTGACTTCATTTTTATTAAAGAGCTATGAGCTATGTGAATATGAGCACTAGAGCTATGTGAAATAGCACTCTGTATGAATGTAATGCACCTAGATAATCTACTCTAATATTAAAAAGCTAAGGAGTTTGTTTGTTGGATTGAACGCGCTAATCTCAGGAACTACTGATTTGATTTGAGAGGAAGACTATAGGCTACACTTTATCTTTGTATTTTTACGGGAACGGGAACCACGGGGTGAAACCGCGCGGCATCTACTAGTATATTATAAAGCTACATAGAAGTGTAATATACCTAGACTTGCAATAGAAGCATGTAAACTAGGGATGTAATAAGACGTGAATGCTATTGTCATTATAATATCAGAACTATTTTACATAATTTAAGCAGTACGTACAAACTGATACGTTTTCATCAACGACATGAGAATATAACTTGTTCTCTATTAAGAGACACATTCGCAACACTCGGAGCGGTTGGAATTATCATTTCTCGGGGACGATTTCAATTACGAGATTTATCCACTGTTCTGGTTCATGTTTTATTAATTGATATCCTTATGAATTATGCAGGTGCCGTATAATAGAGCTCATCATATTATCAATCTAATTCGAGTGGTTTTTCAATATTCAGTACATTGTGTATTTAATACATTGGTGAATGGAAGTATAAAGTTATTGTTTACTAGCTGACGCCCCGCGGTTTTGCCTGCGTAGTTCCCATTCACGTGAGAACACAGGGATAAAGTAAAGCCTATGACACTCACAAACAGCGTGGCTTTGTAGTGGTGAAAAAAAATTCAAAATCGGGTAAGAAAATCCAGAGATTTACCCCCTTTCGCTCCACAATATTTACCTCCTTATAGTATTAGTATATTTAGATAATGTAATAATGATGTTTTTCAATAAATAAACATCAAAATGTTTATTAGTTACAGACATCGTTACAGATTCAATCATTATCACTTACTCTTAAATCATAATATATACTCGTCCCCCATAGTATATCGACCCGGTAACGCCATTCGTGGAAGGTCTAAGCATCGAGTTCCCTCTTTCTTATGGAATAAGGTCCTAAAGTGACTAAAATAGTCTGATTCTGATAAAAAATAAAATAATATAGATTAGCATCAATAAACGTAAAGTAAAAAAGAACAATAAAACAGAAACCTAAATAAATCACAGACGAGTTATTAGGGATAATCTCTCTTACAAATAAATAGACGCGGTATAAAAGAAAATTTCGTTTTATAGGCACCGAAGCCATTGTAATTTTTAGAGGGAAACTTGTACGACACAAAAGATAACAAGTTGGCAAAGACGATCGCTGAACTGAGAGTAATTGATAATATAATTTAACCGGAAAGGATAATATCTCCCTGTCTCCCGTCGCAATCTGCTCGGACGCGAACAAATATCGGAAAATTCGTCTTTCCAATCATGGGCTATTGATTCTCATAAAACTTATCTTCGTTTTAATAGGTAACGGTTGTTGCAATTCTAGGTCCATTCAATTTAAAAAGGATTATTAAATTTATCGTTTATTCCATAATTTCATCATCATCATTATATATTTTACTATTCTATAGTTTAAGTAATTACTCCTACTAGCAGGCACCCGCGACTTCGTCCGTCCTTAGACCTGTTTAATCCAGCCCTACCGCAAAATTCGTTCTTAGTGGATACTTACTAACTATAGACTACCTTTCTGCCAAATTTCATCTTTCTACGTCAAGAGGTTTTCTAAATTTCGTGATGAATGAACCTTTCGCATTTATATAAAAAAAAATCAATTACGGTTTTAAAAGACGTTTTAAATAAGCGTTTTATATAGATATTAAAATAACTTGATGTTACTAAAAGTATTTTTAACTCAAATTCTGACCGCGTAATATTCAATCGTCACCCATTCTTTCCCTAGGGTTTCAAAGGGGCTCATATAAGGTACCGGTATTGACGTAAGTAGATCGTGACGTATATAGCAAATGGTTTTATTACTGCTGAGAAGGGGGATTGCATTATACCTTTGATGCCTTTATGCCGACCATGGTGAAACGTTTATGCGTTAAGGGCAATCAAGTGAACACAAAAGCCATATTAGCAGCTTGATTTACGATCTACGAGTATATGGTGGTTCTGGTTTGGAATTTATGTACTACTAGCTGACGCCGCGCGGTTTCACTCGTGTGGTTCCCGTTCCTCTAGGGATACAGGAATAAAGAGCTTTATAGCCTTCCTCGATAAATAAGCTATCTAACACTGAGAAGATTTTTCAAATCGGACCAGTAGTTCCTGAGATTAGCGCGTTCAAACAAACAAACAATAAATACAAATGTAATAAAAGTACTCGGTGATGCCCATGTGTTTAGATATTTCATCATCCCGCAGTAACTTTTTCCAAAAAAAAGCGTCTTTCAAGCTTTGTTTGCTGCAAGCTGAGGAATGCTAGGGTGTTCATTTTGTGTATGGAAGTAATTTTTGACATGTAGTATCTATAAATTTTACACTAAAAATGGAAAAATAATAAACTTTTAATAAAAAAAAAAATTGAACCGACTTCAAAACCTAAAGTCGTACCCACTAAATTAAAAAAATTAAAAATAACATCATAATATGTTCTACCTGCTGATCAGTTCGAAGACGGTGTTAATCCGGTGTCGTATTAATTTAAGCCGTTTTTAGAAGAACAACATGAAAGAGCACACTGTCTGAAAATTTTTCAATATTCATGGGTTGAATTAATACATTACCGGTCAACTTCAGAACCTCCTCCTTTTTGAGGTCGGTTATATATTAATATTTTTAAGCAATCTTATTCTTAGTTTTTTAAATCTTAACCTGTTTCCTATTCTTGTTACTGTAAAATGTATTTTTTTTTTCATAAGTAAACTAATTTTATGTAATCGTTAATTTATTTTAATATTACGGAAATGTGCATGCCGTGTCTACCTTCATTTGATTGTGCAGAGCCTTGTGTTTGTGTTTTTTTTAGATTGTATTTATGTAAATGCTGCAACAGTCACTGGTGGACCAAATAAACCACGAGACAAGCTTAATAACTCCAGATTAGTTAGGTCGAATTTGCTAACTTGTAGCACCTACCGCTACTAACTAAGCTTTAGTCAGCAAACTTAAGTTCAATAAGATTAGGAGCGTTCGAACTTACCACAACGCATTCGTAGGTAAAGGTGATTATTTAATGTTTTTATATTTTTTAAAGTCAATGCTTCCTCGTAATTAATGTTTTAATTGTTTTTGAAACCATTAATTAATGAGGAAACTTTAGTGTTACAGCCTACGCCCGCAAGATAATATAAAAAAGAAAACAAAAGTCATTTTACAATGGCAGCTGGATACTATAAAATTTAGCCTATAATACTCAAAAATAACGTGGCTTTACACAGCTAAAAGTATTTTCAAAATGAGTTTAGTAGATCCAGAGATTACCCCCTACAAAACCACAAATTTTACCTCTTTATAATATTACTAGCGGACGCCCGACGTGGATTTTTCCGCATTGAAAAGTTGGCTATGTGTTAATTCAGAGTAAAATCAATTTGCATTACAAATTTCAGCCAAATCAGTTCAATAGCGGCGTTAAAAAGTAACAAACAAACATCCATACAAACTTTCGTTTCCATAATATTAGAAGGATTAGTAATTAGTAATATTAGTATTTAGTGGAGACTAAAGTACAAAAACAAAAGCAGAGAACGCTATAAATAAACTACTTATTTTAAAGCCAGACTCCGTTAGCAGCATAAGGTCAAGTTGTATAACTAACTCTGCAGTGGAAAACCTCAATAAATTTGGAGTAAGTTATCCATCCAGCCAAGCGTGCAACAGCGCTATTACTGGGTCCCTTTAAGCCAGTGCAGTAATTGGCATGAGTTGTAAAACCCAACTAAAATATACAATACTTATTGCAGCTAATATTTTTACAAGCCAAGTTTAATTTATATACAAAAAACGCCCGCGACTTCGTCCGCGACCTTACCGTTAAACTACTTTGAATTTTTCCTGAATTTTCTTTGCTATGAACCTCACGGAGCCCGAGACCTTTCCAACGAATGCAAAACCGTGGAAATCTGTTCGTGCGTTCTGGAGTTATAGCGTCAGGAAGGAAAACCCGACTTGTTTTTATATAGTAAATAAAAAACTAGCTGACGCTGCGGGGTTTCACTCGCGTGGTTTCCGTTCCCGTAGAAAAACGGGGATAATATATTGCCTATAGCCTTTCTCGATACAGGGGCTATCTAACACTGAAAGAATTTTTCAAATCCGACCAGTAGTTCCTGAGATTAGCGCGTTCAATCAAACAAACAAACTCTTCAGCTTTATATTTTAGTATAGATAAATGAGATTTTTATGCTCTACTCATTAAACATGTCCAACCTCAATACATCGAATCTAATCCCGAATGAGCAACCAAAGCACTGGGAATCTACACTATATTATTTAGAGGAAATATTGGTATTTTTGTATGTAAATAAACTAAAAAACTACCTGACTCATTTGAAAAATCCTCCACCATATATTCACCAATAGGAAGCCTCATTATCAGGGAGTAATAAAACATTTACTTTATCCCCATATTCCCGCAGGAATGGGAACTACGCGGGTGAAACCGCGAGGTTCTTTTAGTCCTTAATAAGATTGAGCGATTCGAACAAATTCTTATCTGTTACCAGGCTCAAGTCAGAGCTATTGGAAGTACAAATATGTTTTTACAAGACGTATTTTAATTTTTTTATTTATTTGATTTACCTACGTGTACTACACAGTACATGCTATTAAAAAAAGTACACAATGATGTGACTTCGCTCATTTTCAGGGCACCCGATAGAAATATGGTCCAAATTCTATTAAAACTTGTTATAGGCGAATATTATCGACATCGACAAGTAATTGTGGAATAACACCCCTTAAATCGTGTTGTTAGGACTGAGAATAATTGACGAAATAATTTAACAATATCAAACAAATATCTCATTGTTGTTTTACAATCTGCTGGGACAGGATCGAATTTATTCTTCGAAACTGGGGATTAATACCTATTTAATTAACAAAGATTTTGAGATTACTTTGTGTTTTTCTACTAAAGAATTATTCACTTTGATTAAAGCAAAACTAATTAATTAATAATTGAAAAGTTTTTCGCAAATAATTCTAAATAAATCAAATTGTTTATTTAAATAACATGAAAGTTTACAATGAAATAGGGGTTGAGGTCTCAATATTTTCAATATCGAGAACAAAATATATTATTTACTTAGCAGTGTCGTAAGCAACCGGATGTACAGCGAAAAATGGAATGTGTGAACTTATGTCACTGTACGCAATAATAAACCTTGAAGTTATCGGAATAAAGTTCGAAATATTATGTCAAATACCACGAGTAGTGTTGTTGCCGATTCTACAATTCTTTTATTTATTTTAACATCTTGTCTGATACTTCCGGGATACAATCGTTTGTTACGATTTATCGATAGTGTTCTGATGTTTGTATTGCAGATTATAAAGATAAACAATGTGCTTTTGTTCAATCCTCGGGTTCCTGTTTATTGTTTCTAAGAACAATTACACTTATATTACTAGCGGACGCCCGTGACTTCGTTCGCGCGGAACTCAGATTTCACAAATTCCATGGGAACTATGGATTTTTCCGGATTGTAAGTATTATACTCTGGATTAACTCGTAGACATGTATTGACATGTGTGACAAAAGAAGAACGAAATATACACACAAACTTGCGCCGTTATAATATTAGTTGATTTTTATTTTAATATATTAAATTATATGATTATATATTTTTTTTCACGAACCATGGTGTCATTACTCACACTCCACCGCAACGGCTCAATCAATCATTAAAATCGATTATTTTAAAGATTTTTTTTATTAAAGGTATTAAAAGAAGATCACGTGAACATATTGACATAAAGTAATAGCTACGAGTAGTTAAAGACCAAGCTCAATTGAATGCTATCTTATTAGGTATAATTATATAATTATTTATTATCATTGTACTTATGGATTTAGGATAAAGGTACTGTTACACATGCTCTAAAATAGCATGCTACACACGTGCTATTAAGTATGCTCCATCGAGCACGAGCATGCTTATCATCCGTTTTTCCGAGCATACTTAAAAATAGCAATAAGCGTGCTATTTTTAAGTATGCTCCTGAATAAGCATGCTCAAAGCAAACATTCCAATTACACATGCTAATTTGTATATATCGCTCTCTGTCTATAGTATCGTGTTAGACAGGAAGAGATGAAGGTGAAGAGAATACAGAATAGCTGCAGCAATGCTGATCGACTAGCATTCTCAATAAGCAGACCTGTTCAGACGCGCTAAAGGCACACCCCCTTCCACCCGCGCAGCAAGTAGCATGCTCATAATCGCACGACTGTTGATTCTTCAGCAAACTTGAAATAAGCATGCTTATTATTAGCAATGTTGCGATACACGTGCAGCTGCTAATAAGTAGCAACTGCTCAACAGTAGCATGCGTTTGTGCTTGAAATTATCATGTGTAACAGTAGCTTAAAGACAAATTGCTAATTATTCACATAATTAGACTAGTGCGTAATTTTATGAAGTACCAAATTGGTAAAAGAAATAAGTCGGAAAGTAGTTTCTACTTTCCTATCCACACTTGCCATTTTTGTAATCGCGACTTTGTATGACAAAAAAATCCAAGATACTTTTTAGGTGTCGATCATCAGGATTATTTTTTTGAAATAAGTACATACAAATGTCTAACTCAAATAAATGTTTTTTTTACTTCGCAAATACCAATTCAACAACTGAAATGATTAAAAAGCAATAAAATTTTATAGTAATAAACTGTTTGGATTTTTCGATTTAATTCTTTCAAGAACAAACAATAAATATTTTTACATAATCGATGAATGAAGATCGATGTAGTGGAAAATAAATAATTAAAAACCCCTTTCACGTCTCGTCTTAGTTTACGGTCACACTTCTTCATCTTACTGTATGATGAGTATTTATCATTTACGCGTACCTATACCTACGCGAATTATTCATTACCCAGATTCATGTATTATTAATTGTTATTCTTATGAATAATGGAACGTGTTCATAATAAAAATATACGAGTTGTTTTTCTAACACGCGAAACTGTATCTCAAAGGATTGAATATTTTATAGATACGAGTATAAAGTAATTTTGTGATAATAAGCGATGATATTTTCTTAATACAGATTTTTATTCACTTTGCTTTTTACCCGACTACGGCGAAACCAAAAGGAAGAGTAATGATTTTGGCAGTCTATGTATGTATGTTATTTATTTTAGATTATGTATTGTTTGTTTATAAAATGTTATACAAAATAAAGCTGTTATAACCCAGCGGATATGACCTCTGCCTTCGATTCGGTGGGCGAAGGTTTGAATCCGGCCCGTGGCTTGCACCTCCAACTTTTCAGTTATTTTGCATTTTAAGAAATTAAATATCACGTGTCTTAAACAGCGAAGGAAAAACATCGTAAGGAAACCTGCATACCAGAGATTTTTTTTAACTGTCTACGTGTGTAAACTACCAATTTGCATTGAGCTAGTGTCGTGGACTATTGGCCTAACCCCTCTCATTCTGAGAGGAGACTAAATTGTGCTCAACAGTGAGCCGGAAATGGGTTGCTTATGATGATTCAAAATATATTAACTATATCTAATTGTTCTAAGCTCATTAATTAATTTAAGAATAAGTAAATCATAATCAAATTAGATGTGAAATGACTAGCGCTTTATACTCTCATTTGTAATTTGTTTGTAGATAAACAGTACACATCGAGTAGTGTCGTTATTCCACCTAGTTGACCAACACTTTCATTTCTGGTGGGGGTTACTAATCAAACACTGTTTAAGCAAGCTTTTTGTTAATATACCTAGTTTATCTATTTTTGGAACTCAGTCTAACTATAGGTACACTGTAGTAAGGTATAGGTAAGACGACCTACGTACTCGTGTGTGAAGATTTCGCCATTATATTACTGTATGCTTTTTTCTTTACTTATTATAATTAGTATTTTCAGTACTTTTATATGTAAGATTGGGTGTTTTTTAGCACTCACTTCATATCTGTTGCAGTGGCTTTTAGTCGCTAGAATAAAAAAAAACAAAATAAGGATCTATTTTGTTTTAAGTAGCAACTGCTCAATAGTAGCATACTTTCGTGCTTGAAATGAGCATGTGTAACAGTAGCTTAAGGGTGTAGTGACACATCTAGACAAAAAAAGTGCCAGTTGGCCTACGATCTACTATTTCATTGGTGTGTTAATTGAAGGAACGTTTTTTTATTCAAGATAGGCTCACGTTTGACCATGATCTCATCTGATGTTAGGTGTAGATGTAGTCTAAGATGGAAGACGCTTTCCTAGAAGATGCATATTCAGTCTTGCTAAATAGTAGATACTTAAGTTATACGTATCGAAATCAGACTTATATAAACGGAAGGGTATTCGAAAACCAAGGCAAGGCGTGTGTGTATGCAAAAAGAAGAAGCAAAGCATTTAGTTTAGGACTCGTACTATCATAGTACGAGTCAAAGGGCATTCTTAAGTTTCAGCTTCTACACACAAGCACGCTTAGGTTTTCTTACCACTGCATCTATTGCTAGAAAGACTGCCTAATATATATAAAATAAATATAAATATATACGCAGCGCCGGACCGAGGTAAATTTTAGAATGGAGCGAGGTCCAATTATGGCGCCTTTCCTGTTTGCTCCTAACATTATATACTAGGGACGTTTGAAAAGTTCGTAGCCTAATTTATATCGGAATGTCATACATTTTGAACCGACTTCAAAAAAAGGAGGAGGTTTCTCAATTCGACCGTTTAATTTCGATTCGATTCAAGCCGTTTAAATCATAAAGATTTTAAGTGGATTTTCAGATACTTCTTTCAGATACGGCTTTAATTAACACAGCACTAACTTGGTACCGCCTTCAAACTGATCAGAAGGAAGCACATACGATGTTATGTTTCGCTTTTAATTTAATGGAAACTTTTTTATGATTTTAAGGTCGGTTGTTCTTTTTTATTATTTTATTTTAAATTACCCTCATGTTAAAGCTACATTATTCAATGTATAGCTATATATTAATAGAATAAAATTTTATGCATTCATTTGCATTCGTTACGTTCCCCACGCGATCCCGTCAAACAAATCGTGACTAGGTACTCGTATTTTTTAACATGAAAAAAAATCGAGTATCTTAATCTTAATAATAAACATAATCACTGCAATGAAGAACTTGAAGAAGAAAGGTTTAGCAAAAAAAAAAAACATTTATGAAGTCATGTTAAAAACTGAAGGTGAATTAGGGCCTTCGTATATATATATTGTGAACTTTATTCGGCCTTTGGCCGGTGTAGAATAAAGCGTTTTTTGCGCTTGGGTAAAATGCCCAGCCATAGTCACACACAGAAGCCCTATTACAAACCCCCGGCCGAAGGCCGGTGTAGAATAAAGTTCGCGCATTTTTTGGTCTTTAGTTAAAATGCCCAGCCATAGCCACAGTCGAAAGTCCTAATACGAACCCCCCGGCCGAAGGCCGGTCCAATCTTAATGAAATAAAGCCTATATGTTGCCCTGGACTATGCTTAATCTATTTGTGAAAACCGCCTCAAAATCCGTTCAGTAGAACCAGAGAATAGCGCGAACTTACACACAGAAGGACAGACAGACAGACAAGAATATTTAAAAAAATGTTTTCGTATTAAATTGCTCATTTCTAATTGCCCTAATTTGATTTTAGTTAAATTTGGGAAAAGTACAGACACTCAATTTCTACTCTTTTATTATAGTATAGATAGATAGATAGATTGACTTTTAGGAAGATAGCTGACACTATTGGCATCTCAACAGAAGGCAAACATCAAATAATCGCCTTGGCTTCTTTGAGTTGAACAAATACGCGATCGACTGACGAATTTTCGCAACTGCTTGGAGTTGTTTGAGGCAGATACTTTTTTGTATATTTTGTGACCATGGTTAAAACATGAGTATATTATTTTACTCCAGAAACAAAAGTACAGTCTAAAAAGTGGACACGACCAGGATCCTATGTTCCAAAAAGGCAGAAGCGGTTTTGCGTGTTGGAAAAGTAATGTCCTTAGTTTTTTGAGATTCGCGGGATGTAATTACGGTGGATTACTTAAAAAAAGGCGTAAATATAAACTCTGCTTAATAGTGAAATCTGCTGCGATGTTTCAGAGGACAAATTAAAGAAAAATGGCCATGGTCATTGAGAAGAAAAGTTTTGTTTCATCAGGATAATTTGCGAGATTCTGCTATGCTTTTAACAAACGTGTGAAACGTTTGTTCATCAGTATAATTTAGAATTCTTACCTTACCACCATATTCATATGATCTAGTCTCGTCTCCATCAGACTTTTATCTATTTTCGAAGCTAGAAAAAGCACTTACCGAGTTCCAAATTTTTATGAAAGTGGTCTATGCATTTTCTAAGAGTTTAAAGAAAAAAAATAGCTGGTATAGAAATGTTTCCAGGCCAAAAAAATAAGTGTATTGAGCTCTAAATAAAGTTGAAAAATAAATTAACTAAAAAATTATAGCTTTGTAGTTTCCTGGTTTACTTAGGCTACGAACTTATGGAACGCGAAGATTTTGACTATACTCAGACCAATTGAAAATCAGGCACAATACCGTCTTTCGATCACGTAGTGCCCGGGTGCAATCATCACCCTAGCGCCCCCTAGTACCTATAGAACCCGCGCGGCGAGTGGCGCTTGGGCGCCCCTGAGATCGCGGCACCCGGGTGTAACGCACCCCATGCACTACAGGTAAAGACTCTAGCTCACGTAGCGCCCGGGTGCATCATCACCGTAGCGCCCCCTAGTACCTATAGAACCCGCGCGGCGAGTGGCGCTTGGGCGCCCCTGAGATCGCGACACCCGGGTGTAACGCACCCCCTGCACTGTAGGTAAAGACTCTCTAGCTCACGTAGCGCCCGGGTTCAATCATCACCCTAGCGCCCTCTGTTACCTGTATATACCCGGGTTAAAATCAACGCACTCCCTACACCATAGGAAAGAAAGACGCCTCTATTAGAAGTAAATTCGCGCACGTCGCGTTGATCTCTTCGCTTTAAATATAGACGATCGAAAAGAAATAAATTTCTTTTCGATCTTGTCTTTACCATTTCGGCGCCCCCTAGGATTTGGCGCCTGGAGCGACCGCTCCGTTCGCCGTATGGACGGTCCGGCCCTGTATATACGGACAATCACTATCTAGACCCAAAATACGAGTAAGTGAAGATTGTGTTGTGCATAAAGACTGGAAAACACATATTCATCACACAAATATTTTCCAGTTGTGGGAATCGAAGCCACAGCATTGGATGCAGGAAGCAGGGCTGGTATAAAGACTTAACTCAAGATTGACTTGGTATACAAACCTTACTAATACATAATAAATATGAACCGACACTACCATATTGTCACAGTGTTATGAAACACAACAATTGCACTGAGAGCTTAAACAATGTAATCATGTTTGATTGCTAATCAAATATCATTTGAATCTACACTGAAAGGATTGATATAACGCTGTGTTGGACAATTAGTTGCCGGTAGCGACCGCGGAATTATGTATTCCATGAATGATTGCTGTTCAGGTGATTGCTTGATTTTAATGATGACCAATTTTAGTTGCTGCCTGTTAAACAAATTTTGTTGCTGGAACCGTTTTTGAAAACCGCACAAAGTGATTCGAATAAACATACACAGTAATTATTACGCCATTATAATTGTATTTTCTAACGCATGCAAAATTTTGCTCGTTAAATTTTATCATTTTCACATAATTATGTACAATAACTTCAAAGATATTTGTAATTGTTATAACACGTATTGCTTAATTGTAGGAGAATGTTTAATTATATTTCCTTTTGTCCTCGTCAAACTACTGGATGTAATGTAGTTTAATTTTATAACATATGCTCGTAAAGTATCTCTTATTTCACCAATTTCAATATCGTAATGTATCTCATTACGCACATGTGCTGTAATATGACGTTAAACGCACGGTTTATCATCCATCCATATAAAAACAAACGGTACTTTATTAAATGTTAGAAAAGAGTTTTTATTTTAGATAAGTGTCAACATTTTATTAATAAAATTAACTTTGTGAGATAAAAGTGTGAGTAAATAAACATTTAATTCTTTCATTTTAATAATTTTGACAAAAAACACAAAAATATTAATTTATTTTATTTATAATATTGATTTTGGTGCAATTGCCTGTGAAAAAGTTAAAATTATTCCGTGCGCTTTTTCTTTTTGCTATATTGTTTTAATTTTAAAATAGTTGTAGTGATTAATTTATTAATTCGATACCGTTAGAAGTCCCAAAGGTAGCGTTAAAAACCTACTCTAAGCCTCGTGCTCGAAAAATACAAGCGTATCAAAATGTAATTTTAGGTAGAACTTGCCTGTTTATCTTAGCCTGTTCTCCATATGATGAAATTTTTGCAAATTCACTTTCAGAAAGTGTGTTCAAAGTGAATCCTCTCAAATATATACTTAATATTATAAAGCTGAAGAGTTTGTTTGTTTGAACGCGCTAATCTCAGGAACTAGTAGCCTGATTTGATAGCCCATTTATTGAGGAAGGCTATGAGCTATATTTTATCTCCATATTCTCACGGTAACGGGAACCACGTGGGTGAAACCGCATAGCGTCAGCTAGTGTGTTATATAACGTCGTATGACATACGTGCGCGGCATCTCAATTAATAATACATTATTTAAACGTTATAATGAGTAAGTAGTTAATATTGTTAAAATATTTTCACAGTTCTTCATTTAGACTGTATACGAAAAATGTCCATTTTGACCGCACTATCCTAAGTTGCATTCAGAAATTTAACGAGGATACAGTACGGGATAAAACTTACCGATTACTATGTTCTTTGGCATCAAAGAGTCCCCGGAAAAAATCTAGCTAACTATAATAACCAAACACTGGTTAAAGCTCCGTAAAGTGCTGGATCGTAGGTTTGAAAATGTTTTCAATTGGCTTAAAGCCCGGATATCAGCTCAAACGCCGAGCGATCGCGATCTCGATTTACGGGCGTGAAAGCTATTTTGTATAATCCGATCAAGCAACCGTTATATAGGAAACTAGATAGTTTAAATTTCCCATAAGAAGTGTTCTAGCTAATGTTTGTTTCCATAGGTACAATATATATCGTTAGTTTATTATGATGGAGTGTACTTTTTACTCTATCACAAGAAAACCGTAAATAATTTTATTGTAATTGAATAGTAATTGCAATGGCGATCACGACGGGACTGAAGTTGCAAGATGCAAAGTTGACATCAGCTGTTAGGGGCAGAATCGATCTACCCTCTTGTTATTTTTTCTCATTTTTCAACAACCTCAAACAACAACAAGTTTTTGTCTGTTTAGGCAAACCAAGCCTTGTAACTAAGCCTAATTGTAATAAATGAATTTTGAATTTGAATTTGTCTACGGAACCCTAAAAAGAGGTATGAAAACAAGTTACGACATAACAATGTCCTAATGTGTTGTCAGGTTCAAAATTGTTTATTTCCCAGAAAATTGTGAATACTGAATAGTTTATCATTGCAAAGTTCGACCGCGTCGGATGCATAATCTGCGTGTGGTTTGTTCGGGAAATGAATTCATCGCCCGTTCTGAGCATTTCAATTTGCACTGACGACACCTGTGTCCACGGGATTTTGGAAGTACCTTGGTGGATATTTGTGACGTACTAGTATGACTGTGACGTACTAGTATGACTGTGACGTACTAGTATGACTGTGACGTACTAGTATGACTGTGACGTACTAGTATGACTGTGACGTACTAGTATGACTGTGACGTACTAGTATGACTGTGACGTATTAGTATGACTGTGACGTACTAGTATGACTGTGACGTACTAGTATGACTGTGACGTACTAGTATGACTGTGACGTACTAGTATGACTGTGACGTACTAGTATGACTGTGACGTACTAGTATGACTGTGACGTACTAGTATGACTGTGACGTACTAGTATGACTGTGACGTACTAGTATGACTGTGACGTACTAGTATGACTGTGACGTACTAGTATGACTGTGACGTACTAGTATGACTGTGACATGCGCAGAATAAGAGCTATGTGTTCTGTGAGTATGTTTTCTTAATCATTAACATCCTGCCGAAGCGCATTTGAGCAACGACATAAATCTATACTATTATTATAAAGCTGAAGAGTTTGTTTATTTGTTTGTTTGTTAAAAGGCGCTAATCTCAGGAACTATTGACTATAAATTATTCACGTACTCTTACGGGAACGGAAACCACGCGGGTAAAACCGCGCGGCGTCAGCTATTCCTCTATAAAGACAAATCTCTCTTCCTATTCCACCAATTCAGCTATTTTTACTAAACCGATTATGAAATGAAATGGGAACAATCTGGAAGTTTGGTATACTTTTTCTTTTTTTTTCAAAAATATTTTACAAAATTGGTTCATTACTTACGAAGATAAGAGGTAACAAACATTAAAAAAACACACGCGTCGTATTGAGAACTTCTTCTTTTTTGAAGCTAGTTAAAAATAATTGTGATTATGCTGCTTAATCACATACTTACATACTATCTAACACAGAAAGAATTTTTCAAATCGGACCAGAAGTTCCTGAGATTAGCGCGTTCAATCAAACAAACAAACTCTTCAGCTTTATAATATTAGTATAGATGATCTTTACCGGGCAATCCTAGATGTATGTGCTTGTACTGATCAAGATGAAACGTGCATCGAGCATGTAGCAGTTTATCTCACGTTATCGTTTGGAATGTCAGTAAATCCGGATTAATTAATTCTCAACTCTGAAGTACGAGAATTCGACCCTTCGATAATAAATCCTTGCGGTGTACTCCACAAATTACATTAGCCAAGTAATGTTCGCTCATTCGTTTCTCATACATAAATAATTTTACCAATATATTCTTCTCTTTTCGGGAATATTAAAAAGAAGATAATATTGTTTTAAAATTACATAAACTAATGCTAGTTAACTGTTCATCATAAAAGTGATAATAGACAATTATAATAATAATAATATTTATTGATTCACTAGTACACATAAGAATAATTTACATAAGTCTGTGATCTCCACACTAGGATTCCCTGTATTGTGGTAGGTAATCACTTTCTTCCACAGTAGTGAAACAAGAATATAATAGTTTATGAAGTGTGTGACAAACAAGTTAAATTAGGTAGTAAAGTTAAGTTAGGTGGTAAGTTCTGCTAAGTTAAAGTATAACTTGTAGTAAGTGCATTACAATCACAGAACATAAAGCACTTAAGCTACGCCTTTATCAGTACAGTCTTACACCAAGTGCTAAACTTACGTTATTTACACAACACCAAAACACACACACACACACACTTTTAAAAAAAATTGTCTGTTTGTCTGTCTGTTGGTCCGGGCCAATCTTTCGGACGGATGAACACATTGTAATTGAACTTTCATTGGAAGATAGTTGGTTCTTGAGGAAACCTAGAAGCTACTTTTGATCCCAAAAAATCAATGGTTTCCATGGAATTTGTAAAACTGAATTTCACGCGGACGACGTCGCGGGCGTCCGCTAGTTCTTAATATAATAGGTATCCATATGTCGTTTAAAAAAAAACAAAGTAAAATTCTTAAATTAAAGTGTTCAAACATGATTATGAATATAATATTTTTATTAGTTAATAATACTTAAGTGCTTCCAAACTATTAATTTTCGTATCGTCGTTATCAACCCATATACGGCTCACTGCTGAGCTCGAGTCTCCTCTCAGAATGAGAGGGGTTAGGCCAATAGTTTACCACGCTGGCCCAATGCGGATTGGCAGACTTCACACACGCAGAGAATTAAGAAATTCTCTGGTGTGCAAGTTTCCTCACGATGTTTTCCTTCACCGATTGAGACACGTGATATTTAATTTCATAAAATGCACACAACTGAAAAGTTGGAGGTGCATGCCTCGGAACGGATTCGAACCCACGCCCTCCGGAACCGGAGGCAGAGGTCATATCCACTGGGCATCACGGCTGTCGTATATTGTATATATAAGATAATTATTATAGTAATTTTCGTATATTGTACCAAATTCAAGTCCTCCGTACACGCCCGGGTATATTTGCACGTAACACCTCTATATCATTATTATTGCTACGCGTTTCCACATTATTTTCGCATTCCCTTTGTGAGATTGCTATAATGAGGATATAACACCCCATGTTGTTAATTTATTTGAGACAAGATAAAATAATATGTTCTATTCATAAAAACGGACGCCAGAAATATATGGGAATATATTATTATATTTCTAATAAATTCATATAGTTAATTTTGATATGTTATGGTTTCTTTTATTCTTTGAATTATTTATATTTTTAAAACCCGTTTGTGAGTAGCCCTGCGGTGACTTCTTAATCGGCAAAACGACCGGTGCTTTTTTTAAGTGGAAAAAATTAGTATGCAGACTATTTGTGACTTAAAATAAAGTAAGGGTAGGGTAGGGTAGGGTAGGAGTATAGGTGGGGTAGGGGCAGGGTACGGGTAGGGTACGGGTAGGGTAGGGGTAGGTAGTTTGCACATAAGTCAAAGCGAAGCATGACCGGGTCCGCTAGTAGTTATATAAATAGCAAAAATCGTTCAAACACACAACAACACCACATAGTTACTATTTCGGAAATATTAGGTAGGTACCTAATTTCCACCTCCTCTTTAGTCCAGTGGTTACCCATGAGGTTTCAGATCCCAAGGTCGGCGGTACGTATCCTGGAAGCAGTAAGATACAGAGTTTTGTTTTATTCTAATATATTTTTTTTAATTGATGTTGATTGCCCATTGCCTCGGTGCCTGGGAGACTACGATAAGCTGTCGGTTTAAGTAATTTTTACTAGTAGTGGTCGTTAATAAAAAAATATTAAACCAATTAAACCAGCATGATGGGTCTAAGCTCCATATCCCCTCTTATAAAGACGATGAAGATGATTATTTGAAATTTTACTTAGTATTAGTTAATATAAACTGGTGAACAACATTGTTACTATTTCGAGAGTAGTAGATACCTAATTAGAATGCACCATAATCTTCTACGTCTCAGCAATTTGCGGTGGAGCATGAATTTAATTATGTAGCGATTAATCAAAACTATCTTGCTTCCCGTTACGGACCTTGATTGGCGTTTTCAATATATTTGTTCGATTTAAAATAACTAAAAACATACAGATTATAAATCTATACTAATATTATAAAGCTGAAGAGTTTGTTTGTTTGATTGAACGCGCTAATCTCAGGAACTACTAGTCCGATTTGAAAACTTCTTTCAGTGTTAGATAGCCCATTAATCGAGGAAGGCTATAGTCTATATATTATCTCCGTATTCTTACGGAACGGGAACCACGCGAGTGAAACCGCGCGGCGTCAGCTAGTGTTGAGTAAATAGGCTTGTGAAGATTGCCCGAATATGTGCGTACGTACCTACACGTGCTATCAAAATGTTTATAGATTAGAGTTGTTATTTTAATTCAACTTCAAATTAAATGAATTTAATTCAAATTCAAAAAATATACAAAACTAGCGGACGCCCGCGGCTTCGTCCGCGTGGAATTTAGTTTTTCACAAATCCCGCGGGAATCGTGGATTTTTCCGGGATGAAAAGCCTATATGTTAATACAAAGTAAAATCTATTTCCATTCGAAATTACAGCCAAATCGCTTCAGTAGCCGCAGCGTAAAAGAGGAACAAACATACCTACTTACACAAACTTTCGCCTTTATAATATTAGTAGGATAGTAGGATAGGAAGTAGGAAGTAGGATAGGATAGGATATAATATAAAAACAGAGAATTGGTGGTTCTATAAAACAGTTAAGTAAGTTTGACTATTTTTGTAGGCTTACAGTGCTTAAATTATAGCCATTTAATGCATCACTTAAAGAATATAATTTTCAAAACTTACTTAAAAGTAAAACTACACTTTGTACTTTGATAATCAAAACTCGTGAAAAGTTGGTGTCGAAGCTACGAAAAATTTTAAAGTAGGTATTGCATTTTTATAAAAGACCACATCGTTTTACGTAACCTACCTATAGGGCTAGCCTAGTAATGTTGACCCTTCATGGTTTGGAACATCGAAAGTCCGTGACCCAAACAGTTAACGACGTTAAGTGAGTCAACATTGACCACTGCAATCAACTGATTTGAACCATCAAAACTGCTGGCTGCATCACCAATCTTACTGAATATCAGCCTTATCGATTAAAAATAAAACAAGTAGGTACATATTTTGCATATACCTTTTAATAGAGATATTAAAAGGCTCTTTTTACCCGACTGCAAGAAGGGTTATGTTTTTCGCGCAGTCGATATTGGATAGAATTATTTTCTTCTACATTATTTAATAGGTCCCGACTGTTTTCTTATTGCTTTCTACACTTCTGGACTGAGCTTGTTTTTTTTTATTTTCAGTTTTTTTATACTTTATGCAGTCGGATTTTTTTATTTGTTTAATTTATTTATTTATTGAATTATGCTTTTTATAGCATTTCTCAATCTATAACCAATCCTAAGATCGTTGTGGATGGAGTACCCTCCAGGTGTAACCTGTAATGTAGTTAAGTGCCTTGTTAATGCCGTCCTAACTCTAATAATAAATTATTAATTATTATTTCATCGGATAGTGATTTTGTGTTTATTTTAAATAAGCAAATACCTTGGTTTCAACATACAATTACTAACCAGCTGTTTTGTTTTGTTTGTTCCTTAATTAATAGCTATACAACTTATCAGCCACATTGGTCTACAAATTGCGTGGTACGTTATCTCGTTCCTGTTTAGAAATAATTAACCCTGTTAGCTACCAGAATCAAGAATTTTGGTAATTATAAAAGTTGAGCGTCTAATCAAAATAAAGCCACTCACAGAAAATTAACTTGATAGTAATCAATTGAGAGATAGCCCAGGATAATATGACCTCTCCCTTCGATTGGTAGGGCGTGGGGCACCTCCAACTTTTTAGTTTTGTGCATTTTCAGAAATTAAATATCACGTGTCTCATAAGATCAAGGAAAATTATCGTGAGGAATCCTGCATACCTGAGAATTTTCTTAACTCTCTACGTGTGTAAAATCTGCCAATCCGCATTGGGCCAGGAGGGCCAGGTAGACTAATGTATAACCCTCTCATTCTGAGAGGAGACTCGTGCCCAATATATGTTGTTAATGATGAATTAATTGTAAAAATGCTCCCCAGATCCTGGACTAAACGTTATTCAACGAAAAGAACACAAACGTTTGGTCTGCCATCTTACCACTATGTACATCAAGACAAATTGTCATAATTGTAGATTTAGTTTAGTATCTCCTTCATTATAACTATCACACTGTCACAACAATGCAATAGTAGGTATGTAAATTACTGCTAAGTTTTGTCAAGTTAACCTAAACAGTAAAGTGAGCCTACACTTTGTGGTTTACCAGAATCTACACAAAGGCCTTACACATTCGAGTATGCAGACATTTACTCCCCAGTTTATATGTGACAATTTTAGGTACATTACTCACATTGTACAGAGAATTCCTTAATTTTAACCCTATTTTAGATCTCCTATTTTAGTCCATCGGCTCTTTTTAGTTGTTGGGGTCGCAAGATGGTGGAATAGCGACCCCACACTAGAAAGCGCAATGTTGGTCGACCCCCACCAGGTGGACTGACGACATCAAGCGAGTCGCAGGGATTCGCTGGATGCAGGCGTCTCAGGATCGTGATGTTTGAAAGTACCTACCTACAAAAGCCCTATGTCATGCAGTGGACCTCTATCGGCTGAAATGATAATGATGATTCTAGTCCAAGTCAATACGAGCTCTTTTAAAGACGTACAATAGTCTATTGATCAGATTTAAAGCCTACTAACGAACGCCTGTGGCTTTGTCCGCGTGAATTTCAGTTTTTCACTTATCCCACAGGAACGATGTATTTTCTGGGATAAAAGTAGCCTATGTGTTGCTCAATGCCCTTTATCTTGCAGTGAAAATTCCACTAAAATGGGTACAGTCGTTTTAATTTTTTTTTATTTACAAGTTAGCCCTTGACTCACTCACCTGATGGTAAGTGGTGATGCAGTCTAAGATGGAATGGTGAAATGAAATTCCGGTGGGTTTTTCGATATAATTGTAAAACGAAAAAAAAATATCTTCATTGTGCGTAAATATATTATTATGATAGGATAAGTAAAATCTAAAATTTAAAAATACCTGTGGAGCTGTGCTTAATATTCCATGCGAAACTACATAAAAAAAATCTGAAGGTCTACATTTTAATAAATCACACCCCTAATGTGGGTTTTGCGTCTGCTTGATCGACCGTAGCTCATAAACGTTTTATTTATTAGGGACGGTATAAAGACATCAAAGCTACATTGTGAATCCCCATTCTCACAAATCAAATCATTTGTGATGTTCATCACGCATTCCCTTTGTTTCTACGCCTGTAGTATAGATAATGAAATAGGTTGATTTGACCTTCGATTTCGCTTGCTACATAGCGTGCAATGAAATGATATTCTATTTAATCCTAATGTAATTTTGATTCATCATTATTAACAGTTCCTTTTTCTTCACGGCTTATCTATCTTAAGTGCTTACTTACGTCATTTATTTATGTATACCTGTGTATATTTCAATTTTATAAAATTTCACAATAATATTAAAACTACGTACCTATCTGTATAAACTACCTACAGCTATTATATTAATTACATAATATTATAAAAATAAAAAAGGAAATATACTTAATTAAGTTAAAATATATCTAAAGACTCAGGCGTCGTGAATTAAAATAAATTGAATTCATTATTAATTTAAAAACCGATTACTTACAAGGTTTTTCTTATAGGGGGATATGGAGCTTAGACCCACCACGCTGTTTCAAAGCGACTGTACATAGTTCGAACAGCCCAAAGTGCTGGAATGGCGACCCCACACTCTGCAAATAATAAAAAATGCAATTTTGGTCGATTCTTCACCAGGTGTACTGA
Source organism: Bicyclus anynana (assembly GCF_947172395.1). NCBI lineage: Eukaryota > Metazoa > Arthropoda > Insecta > Lepidoptera > Nymphalidae > Bicyclus > Bicyclus anynana. The sequence goes on along the minus strand of NC_069096.1, from coordinate 6,764,738 downwards.
TGACATGGTCGTGATGGTTGGAAGTCTACAAAAGGCCTACGGCTATGCAATGAACGTCAGCAGATCGAACTTCCCAAATCTGAACTATGAATCTTTACTCTTTAAGGTAAAAAAAAGCTTATTATTTTACAGCCTGAATCAGAATTCGAAGACGACTTTGTGATATGAATCTTCCAGTAGATTGTAGGCATCGAATTCGCTAATGACCCATTTGGCTGTCAAAGAACTATTTCATACATTACCATCAAGGTTGACTTTACTTTGGTGTCAGTGCTGTTAGCACGTAAGGGCGAATGTATTTGTTAAATGTATCGTGATAGTGAGCTTTGAGAACGTTTTCCTGTTGTTTACTTTGATGTGCACGCATTTGTTTCCTTTGTCCTTTTGTGTCAAGTCCTAATGGCATATATTATTTACTTTATCGTTATTATAATATCGTAACTGATTTCTTGGTTAGTAAATTGGTAGCTAGTATGTTGCTATGCAGATTATGAATCATGGGCAGAATCCCTACGAATTTTATGATATTTTAAAATAATTAATATCAAACATTTTTATTTATGATTAAAACAATAATCCCAACAATGATTTATTATCTTTAATCAGAAGTGACCATGATTCAGTCATCTTTATTTTATCAGAGACAAAAAATAATCGAAGGCATTATCACTCGTAGCTTATAAAAGTTTTATCATTCAGCTAATATAATTTTTAAAGAGAAAGTTTTATTTATGTTTATTTTGAGTCATGAGTAACAAATATTTGTTACTCATGACTCAAAATGTTTTCTACTCAACATCAACTAACTGGCCAGTTAACTAACTATAAATTCGAATTCAAATTCAAAATTCATTTATTTCACTTAGGCTTAGTTTACAAACATGATTTAAATATTGGATTGAAGCAGGTGTTACTTTGCGGAAGTTCATCATGAATATATTATAATTTATTTATTTTGCTATTACCTGCGAAAAGCCGACGAACTAAGCTAACGTCACCCAGGTTCGACCAAATACTTTCTACGTACGTTTCACCCCGAAACCGGAGCATCCTCAGGAGATGTTGACTCTACAACGTGCAATTGCAAAGGCTGACTTTGTTTGTATTTTGTCGGACCTGGGTGACGTTGTCGCATGGGTTCGTCAGCTTTTCGCGGATGATAGCAAAATAAATTATTATATAAACATGATTTAATGAAATTAATTAGAATCGATTGAAGGTGGTAATTAAAGACGACAACTTAAAATTAAAGTTACGAGGTTTCCAAACACGTGTTGACTGTTGATTCGAGTAGAGCCAACAACAAACTCAGCCAAGGCATATTCTGTGGCCAAGGTTTAGAAAAAAAATCACATCTATAAAAATTTAAACAAATAAATTATGCATCTGCGAGTATTTAGGCAAATGCTGCAGGAAAAGCTTACAAAATCGGAAAAAGCTTAAAAGCTTTAAAAACTATTGAATATTTTAAGCAAGATTCTTAAAGTTCTTATAGATATTAAATAAGCTGCTTGTTATCACTGTTTATATTAAGAACTTGTCGCACGCCACAGTTTTCTTCACGAACAATTCCCAACTTCTTATAAAGACCCCGACCCTAAGTAATTTTCTTTATAAAACTTAAGTAGAGAACACTTGGGAAAGTTTTGGGCATTTTTATGGAATATCTTTTATTTTCCGAAATCTCCCGGGGAAAATAAAATTTATAGCACCTTTTTTCCTTGTCGTTTTTGAAGTGTGTAATGTACCTATTGAGTTTCCGTTTTAACGATGGAATTTGAAGATGGTTTAGTAAAATAAACTTAATAGTAAGCGATTGCAATATTTCGACATCTGTACTATAATATTATAAAGAGGTAAGGTTTGTGATTTTGTGAGATCGGGGGTAAATTCTAGATCTACTGAACCGATTTTGAAACTCCTTTTACCACGTTATTTGCGAGTATCATGAGATATATTTTATTTTCCCACAGGAACGGGCACTAAGCGAGTGAAACCGGACGTCGGCTACTCACACTATCACACTAATATTATAGAGGCGGAAGTTTGTGTGTAAGTGTTAAAGTGTGTAAGTATGTTTGGTCTTCTTTTACGCTGCGGCTACTGAAGCGATTTGGCTGAAATTTGGAATGGAAATAGATTTTACTCTGGATTAACACATAGGCTACTTTTCATCCTGGAAAAATCCATGGTTCCCGCGGGATTTGTGAAAAACAGAATTGCATGCGGACGAAGTCGCGGGCGTCCGCTAGTAAATAATAAATTAACATCTAATAACATTGTTATGTTTGATTTATATCAAAACATGACATAGAGAACTCGTATGTACCTAATTAGAATAGCAGAATAACTAATACAGCTCCACAATATCCATTCATTATAATGAGTGAATATTAATTCAGAACGACTTTCAATTCGATAAACATACTCGTAATTTGAATTTAATTTATATTTCTGACTAGTTCATATTATTATATATTTATACTATAGTAGACCCCGCTTAAGACGATCACGCTTGAAACGATTTCTCGCATAATACTTCATTTTACGATTTATAGGATTCGTCATCCCGTTTAATACGCGTACATGACACGCGTGTGTCAAATGCGACAAATAAATTACAACAGGACATCATAAAGGTCCTTATATAAGGTTGCAGGACATGACTAATACATGACATTTTAAAGAATCGAAAGGATAGGAATGACGGCCTCCGTGGCGCAGTGGTATGCGCGGTGGATACACAAGACGGAGGTCCTGGGTTCGATCCCCGGCTGGGCAGATTGAGATTTTCTTAATTTGTCCAGGTCTGGCTGGGGAGACTTCGGCCGTGGCTAGTTACAGCCCTACCAGCTAAGACGTACCGCCAAGCGATTTAGCGTTCCGGTATGATGCCGTGTAGAAACCGAAAGGGGTGTGGATTTTCATCCTCCTCCTAACAAGTTAGCCCGCTTCCATCTTAGACTGCATCATCACTTACCATCAGGTGAGATTGTAGTCAAGGGCTAACTTGTAAAGAATAAAAAAAAATATATGATGATATCTTAAGGAACATAAGGATTACCTAATATTTCCGCGTGAACTTTTTAAATTCTGGCATGAAAGATGAAATGTCCACTTGCATTTGCTATTATTGCGCCAAATCGAAAGACTATTCATTTACGAATATATATAGGATGGCATATAAAACCGGGTCATTCCACGTCAAATCGACCAATAGTTGGACTCGACCCCTTTCGATTTGGATAAATTTTGGTCAAAATTAAAAAAAATTTTAATTTTTTTTCTTCGGCAGAATTTCGTTATAGGATAAAAGAAAACTTCTGACCAAAATTTATCCAAATCGAAAGGGGTCGAGTCCAACTATTGGTCGATTTGACGTGGAATGACCCAACCTATAAAACATTATTTCCAAAAACTAGTATCACAATAGGTACGGTACATTGGTGATTTAACCCGTAATATTTAACAAAAGTAAGATCTTAAAAATCTTTAATTGACAGCAGATTAAAATAACTGATTCAAGAGAGAAAATTTTGTAAAATCCGAATAACAAATATAACTTGATTTTTTTTAAACCAATTAATTTAGTTTTATATTATAATTAGGTACTTAATGTATCTTCGACTTTCGTTTGATTTATCAATTATGGGATCCCCTGTACATAAAATGGTTTTATAACAGGAGTTCTTAAACTCTATTTATAAACCGAACAAGGTTTATAATAGAGACACGAAAGTCACACAAAAGACCAATTCAAGACCAAATTATTAATGGTCACGAAATCTCAAGGGATTTACAAATCAATTAGGCTATATTGACCAGCGGGATTAATAAATTTATCAGAACGTAACAAGAGGCTCTTAATCTGAAGGATGGATTTGAGCCGTCCAATGATATTCATTGAGGGATTGAGATTTTTTTTAGAATCATCTGTAAATTCAAATGTTATCAAAAAGCAAGAGGGTTCATCAATTCGAAGGGGCCTTTTGGCGTAATGCCTTTCATATTTCTCCCGAAGTACTCTACGGGAGCCGTTCAAATAAATTACGACCATCAATAAAAATCTCAGCGAGAAATCCTATGACTTATTTAATTTATATTCCATCACAGCTGTATTTATCAAATTCAAAATATCCGCAATGGATAGGTATTTCTATTGGTAAAATTTGACCGGTATAAATTAGTGTTAATAAATTGTAATAAGTAACATGAAACTGGAGTACCTAGGTATCTTCAAATTCATTTTTGCAAAAACTTGATTGATTTTATTTTTAACCGACTTCAAAACAAGAAGAATGTTTTCAATTCAAGTCAATGTTTTACAATTTAATACAAGATAAAGGAAGAAGAAGATTAGGTGAACCATTTCAAAGGTTTTTTTTAGAAAATCAAATGATTGATCAATTTACTCGTACTTCAGTGTAACGTAATCGTAATAAGGTAGATTAATTCTAGATGTTCACTTGTGAAACTTTTTACGCCATAAATTTATTTCATCCGAAATAGCTGAACGAATAATTTATATAGGTACGTTGCTTTTTAATTAGATACATGAAAATATTTGGGAATTTGGACAAAAATCAAGTATTCTATCGGACTAAGCCACCCATAGTATAATATGATAATAGTTTATTTGACTCATATCAAATTAAATATAAACAATATTGATTTCGCATAGTACATGGAATAAGGGTCCGAAATATATCGATATTAATGGATAAAACTTAATTTAAAAATTATGTATTTATTCAAATTTTCCAAACGTCAAAAACGCTGGCGTCCATTTTGTGACGTCACAGTGTTACTTGATGCACTAAACGTCAAACTACTAAATTTTTTTTTGTCAAACGCTCCGTTTGTAATGGATTTGGTGATTAGTGACGACATGAAACATTAGACATATAGACCATCATGGCCGACAGGCGTTTTGGCTCGTATTGACAGAAACATATTTAAAACTAAAATTTTGGTGTAATCACGTCAAATTTTTTGGTTTCAATCTAGTAGAACGATAATGAACTATTTAAGACCATTTTAAAAAAAGTATAAACTAGCCCATTACGTAAAAATATGTATTTAATCAATAACTCATCAATACTGTCTCTTGGCTGTAAATAATAAAATTGTTAATATTTTCCATTTTCATATCCGATCGTGCTCCCTAATTCCCTGAACGCATAAATTTTAAAAAGGCACCATTAAACAATGAGTTTCCGCGTAATGTATTCTACATTTTTATCAGCTTCGAAACTTCTAAGCGAGAAGAACAACCATCTGGTGCTCTTAACTGCAAAGTACAAAGTTTATATTCTTTGAATTATTTAGTTACTTTGTAAATTTTAACTAAATATTGCCTTATTTGTTTAGCTAAATTTTAGCGTCGATTCATAAAAAAATCACAAAAAAGCTTACTCGTAATTATATCTAATTCATGCCATTCGCATCTAATAGCTTTGTGCCGGCAATTACATTTAGAAATGTGAATCTCAAACTTTTTGTAGGTAGTTACTTATTGAACTTCTAAATAAAATTAAAAAAAATAAACCGTTAATTAGTTGCTATAAACTGCCACGTCGGTCCGGTGGTAAGTCTTTGGTGCATTAGATCACAAGGTCCTGGGTTGGGCTTTTCTTTCTCCACAAAAAAATATGTAAATCTCGACACGGAGTTGGGAAGTTGGTGGTATTACAACCAGCCTTGGAAAGCACGTTAAGCTTTCGACCTAACTAGGCCCGCCAACTTATTGGAGCTGCGTGGTGAGTATAAGCTCCATTATATTTGTTTTTTTTTGTTATTTTTTTAATTCTTTACAAGTTCGCCCTTGACTACACCTCTCTCCTACAAGAAAACATACTACAGCCTTTCTTGACTAGTACTGTTTACCAACAAACAAATTAAAAATGAGTGTATAAATATATAATTATTTTTTTATATGTTTTTAATAGTGTTTTGTATGTTTTATGTATAACATTGTTAAAAATTAAAAAAAAAAAGAAAAATAAATAAATGAGAGATAATGAAATTGTTCTTAAAGTAATGAAAATAAATTTGAATAATAAGCGAAGAACAATTAGCTATGGTTAATATAAAATAAATAAGTTATGAAATTATATGCGTTTTCTACCTTCATTTTTAATTTCTTTTTTGGTAAACAGGACTCTTCTAGAAAGGCTGTAGTATAGTCCTGGCCATTAAAGTAGGTAGTTAATGAATAAGTTTTCACAGAACAGTTGTATCAAAATAAATTATTATTAATAAATCAAACACTGTCTATACAAAAGGGATGAAATAATTAACGCAGTTATTATCTGTGTTAATAATGCGATTCTAGGTTCCACTTGCCTACCTTGTATAATTAATTATTCAGACCGTTGAATCCTATACCATTGCTATTGTATAATTATTATCAATAATACATGGAAGCAATGCTATCTTCTCATTGCTAAATCACATTCAGTAGGATTACGGTGCGGTCTGGAGCAAGCCTTATTGGCATGTGTAATGGAGGACTAGGACGAATGTGGCAAATGAAGCGTGGGCGATGCTAGATTAATGCTAAATTTAGTGCTAAGTGTGTTTGTACGTTATATTTAGTAGGGTCGAAGTATTTACGTGAATCGTGAATGATACTATCCGACGCGTGGATAGAGGAAAGATTTTTGTTTTTTTTTGATTTGATCAACCCAAAAGCGGCTCACTGCTGAGCTCGAGTCTTCTCTCAGAATGAGAGAGAACGCAGAGAATTACGAAAATTCTTTGGTATGCAGGTCTCCGTACGATGTTTTTCCTTCACCGTTAGAGACACGTGATATTTAATTTTATAAAATGCACACAACCCACACCTTCCGGAACCGGAGGCAGAGGTCGTATCCACTGGGCTTTCACGGCTATGGAGGAAAGAAAGACAGACTAAAATTTTAATAAAGTTCATTTGGGTTTTAATGTTGTGTACCTACTTTATAGCACTTTAGAAAATAGTTATTTCAATCATTAATTTTATTACTTCATTTTCAATACATGCAGTGTTGATGACGAAAATGAATTTTCAGCTGAACCTGCTAGGAAAATTTTACTTAGGTATTTATTTTTTACCTATTTGGTCGGCTTTTCGTTTTTAAATGCATATTTTTACGGAAGATTTTGAGTATTATAATTTAAATGTAGTTTGTTTTCCTTATACCTACTCGTATTTATTATTTGTATAGAACTAATATGGGTATGCTCCTTTCCCTTTCATCTACCCGAAATTCTGTGCTAAAGTGGGTTCCACAGCATGCACTCGAGTATATCGAACCCTGGTTTACCAAGTTATGAGTGTGCCTAGTGGTGATTTTCTATGTTTTTATACTGTGACTATCGCGTAATCGTAAACGCGAAATTCTAAGCAATTGAAACAGTTGTGCAGTAGTACTACTAGAGGGAGCTGTTTCAATTCCTTAGAAATTCACGTTTACGGTTACGCGATCGTCACGGTATGAAAATATTGAAAACTCCTACTAGGCACTCAGGATAGTTTACGTTTTTTTCTGTATACCTATTATTTTTTTAATAAATTAATTTATTGTATTATAAATTAAATATTTTAAATTGACGACAGAGTTACAACTCGGTTTTATTTTAATATGATTGTAACAAATTTCCTTTTATTCATCGTATTTACGTCTAATATAAATTAATTGTTATGTTACAAATTAATTAGAAAGAAAAAGAAAGAAAGAAAATTATTTTATTTGGACACACACACATAATACACAGAAGACAACAAATACCTAAAACAAAAGAAAGAAATTTTAAAAATATAGTAAACTAATAATTTAAAGATATTAAACTAATGATTAAATTAAATCCAAAAAAAATGATGTGTGTGGTACCAAAATGGTCTCCACTCAGCATGTGCTACGCTAGTGATGAATGCACCAGCGCAGCGCTGGTCTTCCGTGGAACCATGTGGTGACGCGGGCGGAAACAACAAGAAAAAGTGTTACTAATTGATAATTAATAATAAGAACATAATAAATAATTATATATATATACCTTTATAATTATATTTATATATATATATATAGTGTGTTAAATAAATTATTAGTAGTTGTCAGTGAGAAATATAATATAGAGTAGAAATAAATAAAATTAATTTATTGGGTCCTCAAAACCTTCCCGGAGACTATTTAATATTAATTAATTAATTAATTAGTAGTTGAATAAACTATTTAATTGTATGTAATGGATGTTTTCTTGTTATGTTATTGTTTTATCTCACGTTACCATAAGGGAAGGTAGTAAGCCGGATTAATTAATTCCGAACTCTGAAGTGCGCCAAGAATTTCCACAGAGCGATAATAAATCCTCGTGGTTTGTACCTTCGGCGAATATTACAATAATAAAACAATATTACCTATAGTTTCCTTTAAAAACTAGTGTTTTTGTACTACTACATGAATATTATAACCTCCCGACTGTGAAACGCCATATTGCGCAAATCCCTATATAGGGATATACGTGTCATCCGCCCATGGGCACAAAAGTTCCCAATTTCTTTTAAGTTGTGTATTGGAGCCATATAAACTAATTTATTGGTGGGAATCATTATTAAACAAACAAATTTTAAAAAATAAACGTAATTAGTACTGCAAAACAACGTATTTTATTTAGAAAAATAGTTAAAATCAGACGAGCGATAGTTGCCCGATTATCGCACAAAACCCGCTACAATTTAAATTTTTACCTTTATTTCTAGATTGTCTTTGATTTTTACCTTTTTCTATATAATAATTTACTCTACCAAAGAATAAAACACTCATAATGTACAAAGATTAAAAAAAAATAGAGTTAAAGAGAATAATATATCCAATGAACAGTTTCACTTTGTTTGAAAAGGTATGATACAGACAGACGCGTTTGTAAATGTAATGTCAGCCACTGACGATCAAGTAATCTCACATGTGTGGCGAACTCCTTCGTTCGCCCACTCGTAAGTCTGGCCATCTATATTTTCAGTTTCATATTTAGAATTCTCTAGACCAATAGTAGCATGCATTTGTGTTTAAAATGAGCATGTGTAACAATAGCTTTACCATTCCACCAATCCATCAGCAACATCTATTTGATAGTCCTTTTATTTTATATATATAAATTAGTGAATAAATGTGCATATCAGTTTAGTACATCGCCTTATTACAATATCAACATAAAACCTCTACGGCGGAAAGTATACGGTTTAAATTCCAACTTGATACCTGGAGGCATTCCCGAAATAAAGGATCTTAAAAGACAGGCAGACAGACCACCAACAAAGCGATCTTATATCTAAGGGTTCCGTTTCTTCCCTTTGAGCGGAACCCTAATAAAGCATCCGAGCGCATCTGAAGTAATTGGTTGTTTTGTTTTTCTCTGAAAACATACTCCTAGTGACTTCCGTGTTCGGCTACATGTTACAGATCTCCTGGAGAAGTTTTCAAAAGCAGCTCAACTTTGAAGAGATTGCGAAATATTTCTGTCCCGACAGTGTCGTTTGCGTAACTTCTCTGAGTAAGCTTAAAATTTTCAAGTATTTCCATGGCCCTCGTGAAGTTTGTACAGCCTTAATATTCGTGTCTGTTTTATGCAATAAAAAATTTTTTACGAAAAAAAAAATATTGTTAATTTATTACGTAGGTCAAATCAAATCAATCCAACAGGAGTTAAAAAGCTGTATGCAAAACTAATGCTGTATGTAAACTTCACAAGTTTTTTTAAGCTATTGCATAGCTTTAATAAACCTAACATCCACGTCGTGGACATATCGACTCTACTGAACAAGTGGTGTGAAAGTAAGGGGCAAAACTTATTAAACCAAAGTTCAATTACTGCTCAACAGAAAAATATTTTTTTTTAATTATTTTCTAAAGAAACGAAAAGAAAATACTGCAAAAAATTAATAAAATAAATTGATAAAAAATGCTATGCAATAAGCTTTACCACGGCAGTACCCAAGTGCCACACGTATATATTTTTTCTTTATTTTTTACAAGTTAGCCTTCGACTACGATCTCACCTGATGGTAAGTGATGATGCAATCTAAGATGGAAGCGGGCTAATTTGTTCGGAGAAGGATGAAAATCCACACCCCTTTTGATTTCTACACGACGTCGTACCTGAACCGTTGTTTGAGGCCGTCAAAGTGCAAATAAAACTCGGTACGAGTAATAAAACAAAATAAAACATTTCCATTCTGTATAAAATTAACTCCTAGCGTTACTAAGAATTTCTTGAAAGAAGACCCAATAACAATTTTTTACTATAACCTACAAGAATTATTACTTTACCAAAGTACCATAAGGTTAATTTAAAGCATTTTGTTTGAGATATGACTGTTATTCATCGCGCTTTAATAACCCCTTTTTATTCATTAAAGTTCTACACAAGTATTCAATAGATTTATTGCTTACGAAGAGCTAGAAGTTCCCAAGGTTTATCTAATCGGTTAAAACGAAAGGGATTAGCGTTAGAAAAGAACACATAAATAATGACTTAAGAGTAGATAGAGTAAACTTTTATCAGTTAGACTATTAAGAGACTAATGCTACTGGTTTTTTTAAACGACTGTGTGGTGTATTACTTTATTAAGAAACGTCATCATCATCATCATCATCATATCAGCCGATGGACGTCTACTGCAGGACATGGGCCTGTTGTAGGGACTTCCAAACATCACGATATTGAGCCACCTGCGTCCACGTGCGTTCCTACGTGCGTTTTAAGAAACGTAATGTATATCAACTAAGTACTTTCATATACAGGCATCCCATTGTAATAATCAGGCTTTAGCATCTACGACTTACGACAAATAATCGTCAGGGGTGCATTTCCGCTATTTTGGACTCGTCGACGAACTTTACGCCTTTTATTCGAATTTGAACTTTGTTTTTAAGAGGTCAAAATTTTAAATTGTCACTTACAACGATGTTGCCATGGAAACGAACGATGTCACAGCCCTGTAACTTAACAGAACGCAAGGACAGAACATACTCTAACTAAAACAATGATTATTTTATACTATAGATATGGTATGTGCCTACAAAATCACCGCAAAAAGTGATCCGTATTTCGCGCCTCCACTGAGCGCACACATGCACAATACTCCTATTTATTATTTGTATACAACTAATATGAGTAGGTATGCTCCTTTCCCTTTTATCTACCCGAAAGCCGGTGCTAAAGTGGGTTCCACAGCATGCACTCGAGTATATCGAACCCTGGTTTACCAGGTTATCAGTGTGCAATTTTCGATGTTTTCATACTGTGACTATCGCGTAATCGTAAACGCGAAATTCTAAGCAATTGAAACAGTTGTGCAGTAGTACCACTAGAGGGAGCTGTTTCAATTCCTTAGAAATTCGCGTTTACGGTTACGCGATCGTCACGGTATGAAAATATTGAAAACTCCTACTAGGCACTCAGGATAGTTTACGTTTTTTTCTGTATACTATTTTTTTCATAAATTAATTAATTGTATTATAAATTAAATATTTTAAATTGACGACAGAGTTAGTTACAACTCGGTTTTATTTTAATATGATTGTAACAAATTTCCTTTTATTCATCGTATTTACGTCTATTATAAATTAATTGTTATGTTACAAATTAATTAGTAGTTGAATAATCTATTTAATTGTATGTAATGGATGTTTTCTTGTTGTGTTATATATATCTAGCCCCAAAGTAAGTATACAGAGTAGCTTGTGTTATGGGTGCTAAGATAGTTGATATTATAATATTAATATTCAATTATATACTACATATAAATACTTATATAATGTATAAATACACACAGACACTGGAAAACACCCATGTTCATCACACAAATAATTTTCTAGTTGTGGGAATCATGCGTCTTTTATTTTCCAATTAGGAAGTTTATACTTCATGTACCTTTTTCTATAGGCACTAATATTATAAAACTAAAGAGTTTGATTGTTTGATTGAACGCGTTAATATCAGGAACTACTGGTCGTATTTGAAAAATTCTTTTTGTGTTAGATAGCCCGTATATCGAGGAAGGCTATAGGCTATATATTATCCCCGTATTCGCGGGTGAAACCGCGTGGCGTCAGCTAGTACTTCATATAACTGTAAGACTTTATCCTACTAATATTATAAAGGCGAAAGGTTGTGTGTAAGTGTGTAAGTATGTTTGTTCCTCTTTTACGCTGCGGCTACTGAAGCGATTTGGTTGAAATTTGGAATGGAAATAGATTTTACTTTGTGTTAAACAAAGACTACTTTTCATCCCGGAAAAATCCACAGTTTCCGCGGGATTTGTGAAAACTGAATTCCACGCGGACGAAGTCGCGGGCGTCCGCTAGTTTATCATATAACATCAAAATAATATTTATGACTTCAGTACCAATTTCTAACAAACCATCAACTTTTTTATGTTAAATAAAAGTTCCAAGTTAGCTGTAAAAACAATAAATTTGGAGCCATGACTTACGAGCGAATCGAACGGATCTTCAAATCTGCTATCATGAAAATTTGAACATTATCAAGCAGTGAGAGAGATTCTCATAAATTCTGAGAGGCCTTTTTGCCGTAATGCTTTTCATATTTCTCTTCAAGCACACTGCGGGCGCCGATCAAATAAATCATGACCATCAATAAAATCTCACTGAGACGATCCTGGCGGTTATTTAATTTATATTCGGTCTGTTTTATTAAATACGTTGTAGATTCTTAACCTTTTAAAAGTTAATATTTCTATATTAAATAGAAAGTGATAGCCCTCTGGATATCTCTTCCCTATGGACTCCTGCCTCCGATTCCGGAGGGTGTGGGTTCGATCCAGGGCATGCACCTCCAACTTTTCAGTGTTTTCAGTGTTTTTGTGTGCATTTTAAAAAAATAAATATCACGTTTCTCAAACGGTGAAGGAAAAACATTGTGAGGAAACCTGCATATCAGAGAATTTTCTTTATTCTCTGCGTGTGGGAAGTCTGCCAATACACATACACGCTTGCCCAATGCGGATTTAGTTTCCTCTTAGAATGAGAGGGGTTATGCCATTGCCCTTCTCATTCTGAGAGGAGACTCGTGGTCAGCAGTGAGCCGAATATAGGTTGATAATGATGATGAAAATTAAAAGTAATACCTTATTTAAGAGTTACATTTTTTCTTAAAAATACTTTAAATAAGAGGTAGACGTCTCATTTAAGGGACTCCATGATTTAAAGTATTTCGTAAATGCCATTTATTTCTACACTATTCTATTTTAATTGAAAAAATTAAATGAAATATTAATATTTTAAGTGTAACATTGCGTAGAACATGCAAGCATGCTATTTGTTTAATAAGCTTACACTCTCGTATCTATCTAAACATGAAATCAAATTTGCTCACGAAAATTTCTAAAATCACGGATAACAAGTTCGCAGAACAATTTAATACAAACGTTCTCTAAGAAATTCTAATTAATTTCGTAATCTACTCGTAAAATTGATAGAAGGTAAGGTAGGAGATCTCACCGTGTTTCAAACATTTATAAACTCAAATCACAAGTAGCAACCGATATACAACTAAAGTATAATCGATATACGTCACTACGAGTAGTCTAATCGATATACGTCATCGAAGACTTTAGTTGTTGTCAAACTAATCATGAGACGAACATCTTAGCATTCCATGGATTCACCGAGCGGGTGTCAGGTCCGGTGTGAGAGAAATACTCCGAGCAGTGCCGTGGACTTGTAACTTTTTTTTTCTTTTTTTTTTCTTTTTTCTGATTGTGTAAGTGCCATAGGCTCCTTATGGGACCTCACCGGGGGGTTTGGGCGAGCGCAAAAGCATCGTCTGATGGGGCCCGAAGGCAGGGACTTGTAATTTTAAACACAAACATCTTAAACTTGTGATGTAAGATGAATGGTATCCTTTAAAATCGATTAACTCTCCTCCCCCGCTCGTGTTGCTCTTCCTGTCCAGTCAAAGGGGGATGCCCATCCCCGGCCCAGACCTCCCTTAACCACCCGGCAATTTACTTATATCTAAAAAAAATCTTGATAATTCTATTTTCATAATGAAAACATTACTTTATCAATAAAAGTTTGCTACAACGTTAATTACGACATTTTTACCACAACGGGAACAAGCTAAGATTGTTGACCATACAGTCTGAGTTTTACGATATTTTTTGAAGAATTATGATTGATTTGTTTGTTCGTTTTCTTGTTTATTAAGCTTTTTTTTTATTATTTACAAATAAGCCCTTGATTACAATCTCATCTGATGGTAAGTGATGATGCAGTCTAAGTCTAAATAACACTATTTACAACACGAACGACTGAACACTGAACAAATTGCGATAAAATTTAGTACGTTTGAATTGAATTGCTTATAGATATTGACCTTACTAGGAGTGCAGAAAGAATAGAATGGGTATACAAAGCAGCCCTAGTAGAATCTTACTAAAGGAGAATGCCCACCGGCCCATACATTGCCGGCCCAGGGAACCCAGGTATACCCCCGTATAAACTAACCCAACTTGTTGTATTTTCTAAACAAAATTTTGTAATACCCGGTATTTTATCACCATTAATTACCAGAAAGTCCTTTATATATCGGCTCTAACGACAACTTTGTCGTGCCTACATTACCTTACCTTATCAGCCGATAGACGTCCACTGCTGGACATAGGCCTCTTGCATGGACCTCTGGGACCCCAACGTCCATCGGCTCTTCGAACTATGTGGCCCGCCCATTGCCACTTCAGCTTCGCGATTCGTTGAGCTATGTCAGTGACTTTGGTTCGTCTGCGGATCTCCTCATTCCTGATTCGATCACGCAGAGAAACTCCAAGCATTGCTCGCTCCATCGCCCGCTGAGTGACTTTAAGCCTTCTAATAAGGCCCATAGTCAGCGTCCAAGTCGTTTTTCGTGCGCCCAGTTACAATTTACAAATTGCAGTATTCTGGCGATTCACAAACAAGAATGCGAGCATGTAAACGCTTTATAAGCGAAGTAGGAAATGTTTTGCTCCAAAAACTCGCTGGACACAGGTGTTGCTTTCCCAAAATTGGAATATCTCGAAAAGGACGCCGATTTTCATTTCCCGAACAAACCACATTCAGATTATGCATCCGACGTGGCTTTACCGCGGTACAGTAAAATTTATTTTCACAAATTTATAACATATTGATCATAATGTAATAGTACAATTTTTACCTTATACCAAGCAATAGATAGGATCATTATCACGATTAGCGTATGCTTTATGGCACAATCCAAGACCTGACCTCTCTCCTCTGGTTACACCCACCTCTCTGCTCAAAGGTGATTAAAGAATCCATCCGTAACAATTACTTCGCGTATTAAATCAAGAGGCTGCGATAGCCAGATATACCTCATTTTTCGAAGGCTGAAAACGTTTCAGCCTATTTGTATTATAGGTACTCGTAAGAATGATACCCAATACTAAATGGAGTAAAGAAAGAAAGAAAATAAGTTTATTCACTTTTTAGTGTCACAAACAGTACATCCTATCTTAAATATTATATGACTGTCTGTGTCACCAAACAGAAAGGGTTTACAGCTCAGCATTAGCCGTTCATCGCTGGAAAGCAATGCCCAGCGCTGATTTTCAGCTGAGACCCGGGTGACGTCACAGTCAGTTATAATTACAAACTAAACAACTAATCAAAATACTTTTAATACATTCAAATTAAAAATTCAGATAATAAAACACAAAATAAAAAACCAAAAACAAAAAACCTTGATAAGAGCGTATAAATAAAATGATAATAACATAAAAATAAATGCCAACATACAATAATTAATATGACATATCTATATATACATAATATATATATAATTATAATATTAGAATATATATAAATAGAAATATGAATACTTATACCAATTAATAGACTGTATTTGCATCTAAAGTTCCTACTAAATTATGATGCCTCCACTGTATAATCTTCTAACTCTTTTTGCCTATATAACATGAACTAATGAATGAATGAGTATTAGCCTACGCATCGCTGTTTTACCCGCGTAGTTGCATCTGTTGGAATATACGGGTATAAAATAAAACTAGCATATCAAACTTACAAATAACGTGGTATATGTGTAGTAGTAACAAGTGATAATAAGTGGTAACAAGAATTTTCAAAATCGGTTCAGTAGATCCAGTATTTTACCTATTTATAATACTAGCGGTCGCCCGCGACTTCGTCCGCGTGATATTTTTGTTTTCACAAATCCCTCGGGAACCATAGATTTTTCCGGGATTAAAAGTAGCCTATGTGTTAGTTCAGAGTAAAATCTATTTCCATTCTAAATTTCAGCCAAATCGGTTCTGTAGTTGCGGCGTTAATGAGTAACAAACATCCAAACAAATGTTCATACAAACTTTCTCGTTTATAATATTAGTAGGATAGGATTAATATATTATGTTGATATGAACTGTAATAGTGGTGGCTTTATATAGTAACAGATCTTCAATTGATCAAAATCCAAGTTTCATAAATGGCTTCCGTACCGACCTATGGTAGGCTGACAATGACCGATGGTTGGCACTTTCTGAGGCACGGTGTTGTAATATCACTAACTTGCTAACTCCAAGCTGCTGTCGATGATTTCATGGATATGAATTTCTGCTCAATATCTTCATGACTAGAACACCAAGGCCCTAATGATCCGAACCACATAACCAAGCAACCAATCACTGGATACATAGGCGTATATAGCGGGTGGGCCTGGCCCACCCTAGAATAGTCCAGTGCCCACCCTAGGATACTGGGCTACCGATTTAAAATTCTATGATGAACGCCGAAATATTAATAATTTTACAGAAAATATCATTTAAAATGTGAAATAACCACAATTACAACTTATCTTCCTTTTTTGATACCTACCATAGATACAAAGAAAAAATAATAGATAAGTCGAGCCGTTTCAGAGGTCTGCGTCTACAAATATTGCTAACGAAATTTTTATATTGAGTGTCGACTCTGTTCAGTGATATGTATCTAGGTCCACCCCAGGAAATAATCCTAGATACGCCAAAGCTGGACAATATGGCTGTAACAACCATCCAATCACTGGACAATATGGCTGTGAAGTCAAAGTCAAAGTCAAATTTTTTTTTTTTTTATTCTCTTTTTTTTTTTTTTATTGAGAAAGAATACAATAAGGAACTTAAGCTAACTTATCCTAATAACTATACAAATCATGCCCACGTGGAATGGTGGCAAGAATACTGGCTGCATTTCCGCGCTGGACAGCCAGGCTGATCCTTTGCGCAAAAAATGAGCTACCCCTTCTGTCACCAGTCGAGGCAACAAGCCGCGGTGAAATGGTACGGAAATTTTTTTTGGCACTGCGACTGCATGGCCCAAGGGTCTCCACGGCAAAAGGTACAAATATGTAACTCTCTGTCAGAGAGGCATACTTGAGCCACTTACCGGTTTCAGCTTTTTCTGCTGCGGCTCCCGGTCTTGATTCTGTCAAGTCATAAGTCAAAATTCATTTATTTCAAATAAGCTTAGTTTACAAGCTCTTTCGAAACGTCAGGTAATAATATTAAACTTAATATAATGGTGATGATAATTATTCGAAATCTTAAAATTAAAGTTACGAGGGAAGTTGTGAAAGTAAATGGCTGGAAACTCTGTAGAGGAAAGAAAAGGAAGAAATAGAGAAGAAACATGGAGGTTGTCATTAAATTAAATGGGAACAGTGATACAATACTACGTGCTCACAGATTGCCTCTAGATTTTGTCGCGAAGTTTTGAGTGTACGCGAACTTAATCTCGGCCGTACGTGTGGGAGGTACAAAAAAGGCAATATTTATGTATCTACTAGTGGACGCCCGCGACTTCGTCCGCGTGGACATCAATGTAATCTTTCAACCCCTATCTCAGCAATTTAAGGGTTGAATTTTAAAAATTCTTGAATTACATTTTAGTTTTTTAGGATTTAAGAACAATTTTAAAAACTGTAAATCTAAAAATGCAGAACTTTCCATACAAACTTTCGTGGTGTGTATTTCTTATAATTATTTTATTTGATGAAATTTTTTTGCACAAGGGGGATTGATGGAGACTTTTCACAATTCATTTATAATAGTATTCTTCACATTCATACCAATTTTTAGCTCTATGGGGATTTTTGTAACCTTACTTCTATTTTAGGGATTAATTTGATTGGACTAATATTCTGTCAGTAGTAAACATTAAAAGATAAGTGAAATCGGGTAAGTCATTCTCAAATTATGCCCTTATATTAACAACTAATAGGAGTGCTTTTTTATATTTCCATACATCTAGATACATTTTTGTGTTCGTCTTTAATAGCCACATCTACATTTTTACTAATTTTAAATGTTGAAGCGATCTCTAGTCTCTATACCAGTATGAAGTAGAGCAGGCAAGTTCCAATCTCACTTTATATTAAGCGAACGAAATCCACCATTTACATAAAGAGTCAGTCTTAGTCCTTAGGGTCTCTTTTCCGGGTTTTCCATTTCCAGTCTGAATGCGGCGTGTTGGGTGTGGCAGACTATATAATCAGAATTTGGCGGCAAAACGACTACGGCGTTCTTTTGATAGAACCGCAAAAGGTGCCATTTCGAACTTAAGCGGAAACTTTAGGCGAAATTATTTCCTGAAACCAGGAGTAACCGGCCGATATTAGTTCGTGTACCGTTTTGACAATTTCGTTTACGTTACATTGATGATTTAAGTAAATTTATATAGTATAAAAATACTGTTTGATTCGGTATACTTTTTTTTTTTTTATTCTTTACAAGTTAGCCCTTGACTAAAATCTCACCTGATGGTAAGTGATGATGTAGTCTAAGATGGAAGCAAGCTAACTTGTTAGGAGGAGGATGAAAATCCACACCTCTTTCGGTTTCTACACGGCATCGTACCGGAACGCTAAATCGCTTGGCGGTACGTCTTTGCCGGTAGGGTGGTAACTAGCTACGGCCGAAGCCTCCCACCAGCCAGACCTGGACAAATTAAGAAAATCTCAATCTGCCCAGCCGGGGATCGAACCCAGGACCTCCGTCTTGTAAATCCACCGCGCATACCACTGCGCCACGGAGGCCGTCATACAATCAATTCTTTTTTTACATAAATTTAACAATTAAAAGGATAGTAAAATCAAATTTTTAAATAAATGTAATAATTAAAACAAATACGCACCATATAATTGTTCACCCATAGGCAAAGTACCCAATACGCTGGCGCTGTTACTCCTCTGGATATCAAAACTTATTTTTTGGGCAAAAATAGTCGCCAGCTTCATGGGTCACCTGACGCATGAATCAATTTGTCAGACATAGAATTAAAAAATAATTTGGTATCTGATGACCAAGAGCCTAAAGTTTCAAAGGCAAGCGCCGCCAATACATAGTCAAATATGACCGAGTATTTACGACGCTTAATGATTTAAGCGTATTCAGCAGCTCCTCCAGGCGTTTACGAAGTCCACGTGAGATGAGACGCTGCCAACGTATCTACGCAGGTTGCGTCCCATACTAAAGCACGCCCTATAGACCACAGTACTATAGTCATCCCGTCGGGCCTCTTGCCGTCAACCCTGAACAAACAGGGAGGTTCTAACTGCGCAGGTATAGCGGCAGTGGCAGAGACGTGACAGCCTAGTGGATATGACCTCTTAGATTCAGAGGGTGTAGGTTCGAATCCGGTCCGGGGCATGCATTTCCAACTTTTCAGTTATGTGCATCTTAAGAAAGGAAAAAGGAATCTTAAGAAAAGTAAAGGAAAAACATCATGGGGAAACCTGCATACCTGAGAATTTTCTTAATTATCTATGTGTGTGAAGTCTGCCAAACTGCATTGGACCAGCGTGGTGGACTAAGGCCTAACCCTCTCATTCTGAGAGGAGACTCGTTCTTAACTGTAAGCTTATTAAGGGTTGTGATAATGATGATGATGATTATGTAGTCTATATTAATATTATAAAGAGGAAAGATTTTTTTGTATGTAGCAAATAAACTCATTTGTAATGTTTTTTCACCTTAAAGTTACTTTATCTGGAAGTAACAAAGGATATATTTCATACTAGCTGACGCCGCGCGGTTTTACTCGCATGGTTCCCGTTCCCGTAGGGATACGGGAATAATTTATAGCCTATAACCTTCCTCGATAAATGGGCTATCTTACACTGAAAGAATTTTCCAAATCCGACCAGTAGTTCCTGAGATTAGCGCGTTCAATCAAACAAACAAACAAACTCTTCTTTATAATATTAGTATAGATTATTCCCACAGGCATGGCAATCACGCGGGTGAAACCGCGAGGTTCTGCTAGGTGCATTAAAATATTATTATTTTTTTGTATTGTATATTATGGGAAGCATAAGCAGTATACAGTTTATGTAGTTAAATAATTCTTGAAAAGTTTTCATAAGCAATCCATCTCTGGAGGAATAACGAAATATTCTCAGAGCGGTGTCATTTGCCAAAGTTTTTGGAGAGAGCTTAAAATCTTTAAGTTTTTGCTGAGGCCTTTGTTCAGTCTTTGTATTTAAGAAGTTTGTGTATCTTTTAATATTACACTTTAATAACTAGATGAAATATTAAATTATACGAAATTATATTTTTACAAAAAAAATATATTTATTTTTTGTTTCAGACGTATCCATCGTTTATTTACCTAACTGGCAAGCAATAAATCATAATACTAATAACCACCAAGAAGGTCTCTAAGAGGTGGCTAAAGGTGTGTGAGTGAGACATAATTGTATACCAATCAATCAAGATTCATTTATTACCATACCAAAGGATATGGCCTTATTTCCGGTCTACAATTATGAGTCAACAGACGACAGCCCAATCCACCCTGCAACCTTCTTGGTGTCCTTGGTCCACCTAGTGGGGGGTCGACCAACACTGCGCTTTCCGGCGCGGGGTCGCCATTTCAACACCTTGGCATTCCAACGTTCATCGGCTCTTTGAACTATGTGACTCGCTGAGTTATGTCAGTATCTATGGTTTGTTTGCGGTTCTCCTCATTTTTGCATCGATCAAGCAACTAACTATTACCCAAAGCAAATCCTTATTAAAAAAATAGAACATCTATATACGATTTATGTCACGTTGGGAAACTCTACGTAGGTATTAATTATGTTATAATTAATAACTCATTAACCAATTCTCATGCACTTAGGATCCTAATTATCCACCAGGTCACATGGGATCAATACTTAATTCAAATACCCAATTATATCTCTATTTGTGTAAAGTGGTTTTGAGTTACTAAATCCCTCTTGGTATTGAAGATAAATATAAACATTAGGGAAAGTAATTTGTATTTAATAATGTTTATAAAGTATATTTTTACCTTTAAGGTAGTAAAAAATGTAGGTTATTTTTAATAATATCTAATACTAGCGGACGTCCACGACTTCGTACGCGTGGACTTCAGTAATTCACAAATCCCGCAGGAACCATGTTTTTTTCCGGGATGAAAATAGCTTATGTGTTAATCCAGAGTAAAATCTATTTCTATCCCAAATTTCAGCAAAATCGCTTCATTATTCATGATTCCGGAGCGTAAAAGAGGAACAAACATACTTACACACATACACACAAACTTTCGCCTTTATAATATTAGTATCCACAGTAAAATCTATTTCCATTCCAAATTTCAGCCAAATCACTTTAGTAGCCGGAGCGTAAAAGAGGAACAAACATACTTACACACTTGCACACAAACTTTCGCCTTTATAATATTAGTGTTATGTGATAATAGTGTGATAATTCGCCTTTATAATAGTTTAATTAGTGCTATGTGATGTGATTAGTGTGATAATATATTACAAAATATAATATTAGAAGACATTATGATTACAGATAAAAATAATATATCACGTTTTTTTTTTAAATTTATTTGAGTTGATTGTGATCTTACCTGATGCTAAGTGTCGTATGGTAACGGGCTTACTAAAATACGAATATTTCTACTCGTATCTCTAACGAAGTCTAAGTGTAAACGAAGTTTTTACTGGAACTAAATCGCTTAGCGGTTAACGGCAGGCATCGCATTGAACGGATTTTTATTATTACGGTAGATGAAATCCGTTCGATGCGATCCGTACGATGCGGATCAGTGGACGCACTTGTATGACTTTCTATACAAAGAATACTTAAATCCGTTTGATGCTATGCGTCCGATACATACGATGCAGATCTGTGGACGCCTGCCATTATACCTATATACCGGTAGAGAGATAACTAACCACGACAGTTGCCTACCACCCGATTATGTATAATCACACTAATATTATAAAGGTGAAAGTTTGTGTGTAAGTGTGTATGTTTGTTAATCTTTTGCACTGCGGCTACTGAAGCGATTTGGTTGAAATTTAGAACAGAAATAGATTATACTTTGGATTAACCCAAAGGCTACCTTTCAACCCGAAAAACTCCACGGTCTCCGCGAGTTTTGCGAAAAACTGAATTCTCCACGGACGAAGTCGCGGGCGTCCGCTAGTTACCTAAAATATGTTAATTCCCTTATCAACACTGAGAATGCTATTAAGCTATACTAAAGCCATACTCGAGGAGTACTGTTTACTAACAAACAAAAAAAAGGGTAGAAACGCATGTCATTTCATAACTTTTTTATTTTAAATTATGTAATGTAGTTTTATAAAATATTATCATTGAAAATATTTTAACTATAACTAATTGTTTCAAGCTTATTAATCTAATTTATTTTCATTAATTTAAGAACAAGTTAATTATAATTATTAGGTGTGAAATTACTAGAGACTTATATCCTCATTTTTTATTTGTTTGTTGGTAAACAGTACTTTTTGAGTATGGCCTTAGTACAGAGTAAATTATTCAATCACGCAGTGATCCTAGACGATAACTGGTTAGACCGTTCAAATTAATTCTCTCTCTGGGTCTCCGGGGAGCACGATAAGGCGTCGATCCCAAGTGTTATCAGAAACACCTGTTAGTAAACGTTAGCTACTCCTAGAACTAGATTTGGTATTTGTTTTTTTTTTAACACGCCCGCCAACGCGCATTGGAGTAGTGTAGTGGGTTTATGCTCCATATCCCCTGTTCGTTCAAATCGAGAGAAAGAGAAATGTCGACCAATAGCGACAGCGATTATTGCGACACAGTTTGACAGCCTCTGTGGCGCAATGGTATGCGCGGTGGATTTACAAGACGGGTTCGATCCCCGGCTATGTTGATTGAGGTTTTCTTAATTGGTCCAGGTCTGGCCGGTGGGAGGCTTCGGCCGTGGCTAGTTACCACTACCGGCAAAGACGTTCCGACGCGTAGTCGTGTGGATTTTCATCTTATTTCTAACAAGATTGCTCGCTTCTTAGATTGCATCATTACTTACCATCAGGTGAGATTGTAGTCAAGGGCTACCTGAGACTGCGACAACTCCGTGTTATTGGTTGATCATGGCCTACTGTAGGCCTAACATGCGACCAAACAACGTATTTCGTGAAGGACAATAGTCAAATATCAACCAATAGAAGCGCAACCGCATCGAAATATCAGTATCTCTTTCATTGCGTTAGGACGAAAGGCATGGGTTCCGCCATTGCTATACAATTTGTCTATTTCTTTTCACGAGGTATTAATGTCTTTGGCCGCATGCAAGGCATCAAAGTGACTAGACTAACCGAAAGACTGATTTATGTCTACACACAGCTGTCGCTGAATAGACTATATTTTGTGTTCACTAAATGATGAGTGCTGGAATAGTGACCCTGCACTAGTAAGCGCAGCGTTGGTCTACCCCCCACCAGGTTGACTGACGACAGCAAGCGAGTCGCAGGGATTCGCTGGATGCGGGTGGCTCAGTATCGTGATGTTTGGAAGTCCCTACAAAAGGCCTATGTCCTGCAATGGACTTCGATCGGCTGATATAATGATGATGATGATGAAATGATGACGAGGAAGAAAGCTTTCAAGAGACAACATTTCTCTTGAGGTAAAATCCACGTGAAACCTTTTTGATAAACAAAACAATACAATATTTGACGACAAAGTTTACGAAATTTAAAGAAACAAATTTAGTAAAGTAACACGCACTATCTACTCGTCTCGTGGGAAATGATTTATTCACAACTGACATAACAGACAAACGTTACCAACGTAGCGTTTATTTTGTTGTTTATACAATAAATCCGCAAATAATGAGTTACAAAGGGAATTATAAATTAAATGGTTCAAAAAGTAGTTGTTATTTCTCGTTCGTGTTGTTGATGGTGCAGCAATATTGTGATTTTTGTTAAATCGAACAAAAACATAATGAATTTATGCTTTAAAACATTAAACTGTAATTCGCTAGTCATATATAATTAAATTAAATGAGAAATTTATGTTTAGATAAAGATATAACCAATCATCATTATTTTTCCATAGGTTAGGGGTATAGGGGTTAGGCCATAGTCCACCACGCTGGCTAAATGCGGATTGGCATACTTCACACACGTAGATAATTAAGAAAATTCTCAGGTATGCAGGTTTCCTCAGGATTTTTTTTGATGATTTAATTTCTTAAACTACTACAATATCTAAATAAATTTCAAGATAACTGTGTTTCATCAAGTGCTTTTAGTTATTTACAAGTACTAAAACTCAATCAAGTTATTCATAATTTTCATCTGTCTGTCTGTCAGACAAAACTCTTCGGACAGTGCGTGTTGCCAGTGATGACCTATGGTTCCGAGACTTGGTCCCTAACTATGGGCCTCATAAGAAGGCTCAGAGTCACACAGCGGGCGATGGAACGAGCTATACTATGAGTATTTATGCGTGATCGAATCAGAAATGAGGAGATCTACAGAAGAAAGTCACCGACGTAGCTCATCGTGTCGCGAAGCTGAAGTGGCAATGGGCGGGGCACATAGCTCGAAGAACCGATGGCCGTTGGGTTCCCAAGCCCCCCACCCACCTGGTGAGGGGTTTTGACTGGCGACATCAAGCGAAGAAGAAGAAGAAGAGTCGAAGGTATTCGCTAGATGCAGGCGGCTCAGTATCGTGATGTTTGGAAGTCCCTACAAAAGGCTTATGTCCTGCAGTGGACGTCCATCGGCTGACATGCTGATGATGATGTTGTCTGTGCTAATCTCTAATCTATTTGGCTAAACCGATTTAAACGGGACTTTCACTTTAGATAGAGGAGATTATTGAGCAACATAAATACGACTTTTTATCCCGGAAAAATCCACGGTTCCCGTGGAAAAAAAAACTGAATTTTACACTTAGAAAGTCGCGAGCGTCCGCTAGTAATAGAATATTTTGCATGATAAGTGTAAGAGTAGAAATTATAAAAGCTAGCGTTCAGAGCGCTAGTCTGCGCCATATCAGATGTGAGAAAACAAAGAACTCCCAGTAATGCATGCGCCGCCACGGGACAACGGAAACATTAGAGATGTTCCAAGCTATCTTGTCATACCCGTTTCTTTGCTCGGCTCTTATTTATGAGGACAATGCATGAGATACTAGAATAAATTCTCTATTTGACTGCCGTTCGGATATCTTTATAGCACCAAGATGGCCAACAAATTTGCGTATTGAAATTTTATTATGAACTTCTTATATGAGTTCTGTGTAACATGACAGCCAAATCCAAATTTATTAATTATCGTTATTAGCCTATTTTAACGGATTACTCAGGTCAGGTCTCCATTCTTATAGCAGACAAAATTTAGAGTTATTTACACATCACGCTACGCTGCTCGAATGCGGATTAGCGGGTTTAGTTAATCAAAAGTTAAAAAAGTCTGTAAATTCTGAAATGTGAACTTACAGACTTTTTTATTTAATGCTGAGATTTCAAGTTGGTCTTGGGCCTTTTAAATACATGGCATAATTTAGTTAAACATATTTGAACTTAGTAAGAGAAGTGTGAATTTCGGAACACCCCATATTGTTTGAATTCGTAATCGTAACCTGGTGAATTATGTATAAGCCGTGATTTTGGGGATCATACATTTGTTTAGGATATTTTCATAATGGCCCCAAGATTTAACCTTTCCATTAAGAGGGACATATGTTAATCACAATTTGCTTGTGTAAAAAAAGCAATATTGCAGACAAAAAAAAAGTAGGAGGAAAGAGCAAGTCTTGGCTACGAAATATAAAGGAGTGGACTGACATAAAGACAGACGGAGAACTTTTCCGCCTATTCCTGGACAAGGTAAAGTTCAGAAAGCTGACCTACCTTCAGTAATACATTATGAAGAAGAAAAAGCCTGCAAAGCTGAAAGTGGTTATGGGCTGGGCACATACTCATAGTTGGCAGAACTTGTGGACGTGGACCTGTAGCTGATGATTTTACTAATTAACATCACATCATGAAAGAGGTTGGCTATAGGAACTTTGCGGGCTAATCGTAGAACTGTCCGATGAGGAGCGAAGTGATTACGATTGACTTTGACTTTGTCATATGTTTTTTTGAACAGTTGGAACGGCAATTGTGCTATCACGCTCGCCACTGTCACCTTCCAAACTTTAGAAATGACAATCATAATTCGCTGGTCCCGCGAAAAAAAACGTAAAAGCTGGAATGGAATGAACAACACTTTGCAGAGCATGCAAAAAACAAACACATCCTACAAAGTGTAGCCCTGTGTGCATGAATCTAAGACGTGGCTATTCATCTGCTGATGAAACAAACATTTACTGGCATTTATGATTCACACTGTAATGCAGCAATTGGTGGCAGAAATAAGCATTGCGCTAACTTCCCAGCAGGTTAATTCACTATCATTGACGTATGCGAAATTGAGATTTTATGTAACAAATGTCATCCGGTGCCTTTTGGTGGATATCATACAGTAGGTAGACGACATTAATTTGATGTTTATTTTAATAGGTTTGATAATAGAAAACAAAATAATGAATAGGATATCTGGACTTTATAAAAAAAATAGTAAAAATTTCAATAAAGAAATTGTAATCAATAAAGCCGAACACAGACCTCCTGCTTTTAAATCACCAATGGTATTGTACATTTTTAAACTTTACAGTCCTCCTATACAAGACCACAATAGTACACTATTTGTCCACACATTCAGAGGATCAATGGTCCCATAGGAAGGCGAAGTTGCTTATTTATTATGCACAGGTGTACCCTAGGATGTTTACACCAGATGCTCCGTATATAACGTGAAGTCATGGGCGACATGAGACCTATTTGACAGTAACCGAAATATTTATAGTAAAGGAAGAGTTGAAACCCATATAGATTTAAGTAATAAAAACTGATTTACTAATTCTGTGCACGTTTATAGTTAGTAAGCAGAGTAATTAGCAGCACAGTAGGCCATGCTGATTTTTGTATGTTTGAAAAGATTGGGCTAGGCGTGCAAAGTTCATGATAAAGAACCCTATACAAATTCGAATTATTTATTTTCTTTTTATTCTTTACAAGTTAACCCTTGACCACACTCTCACTCTCACCTGATGGTAATTGATGATGCAATCTAAGATGGAAGCGAGCTAAGTTGTTAGGAGTAGGATGAAAATCAAAACCTCTTTCGGTTTCTACATTGTACCGGAACACTAAATCGCTTGGCGGTACGTCTTTGTCGGTAGGCCAAAGTCTCCCAACCGTCAGTCCTAGACCAATTATGAAAACCTCAATCGGCCCAGCCGGGGATCAAACCCAGGACCTCCGTCTTGTAAATCTACCGCGCACACTACTGCGCCCACTGAGGCTGTCGAGTAATTTGGCCAAGTTGGAATACTGTTTGTATTTATTTACTGGGATAATGATGACATATCTTCTTTTTTTTAACCGACTTCCAAAAAGGAGGAGGTTCTACGTTCGGCTGTATGTATGTTTTTTTTTTTTTTTTTTTTTTATGTATGTCCAGCGATAATTCCGTCAATTATGGACCGATTTTGAAAATTATTTTTTTGTTTTGTAGGGTTTACTTCCAGGGTGGTCCCATTTTTTTCATGTCAGGATCTGATGATGGCATCCTGGAGAAATTGAAGGGAACTTTCGAAAGTTGTAGAGAAGGCTAGTACGTTTGTTAGTGTTTCCATAAGGTATTTTAAACCACTACAACTTTATGAAGGTTTGGAGTTGGTCTGATGATGGAGCCGAAACACAGACGATGGAACTCGTCAAGGATTTACAGCAGTCACCTTTTGTTTGGGCTTGATTAATTTGTATTGATGAGTACTTTCCACCTATATGGGTTGTGACTGTATTAAGGGTCTGGTGATGAAGACGAGGGACAGTGAAGAGAACTCCTCGACGGTTCACAGTAGCTACCTTGTGTTTGAACTTGATAAATTTGTATTGATGAGAACTTTCCACCTAGAAGGATTGTGACTGTACACACGCAGTGGGTATGCTAACACTAAAAATAAAAAAATAAAAATTTTAATAAAAAAAATTCAACCGACTTCCAACTCAAAAAATAACTTTAACTAAAAAGCAAAAAATAACATCCTACCTATGTGCTACCTTCTGATCAGTTTGAAGGCGGTGCCAAGCCAGTGTCGTGTTTTAATTAAAGCTGTTTCTGGAATAACCACAGAAATTTTGTAGTTCAAACGTATTTAATTAAAACATCACTGGCTTGGCACCGCCTTCAAACTGATCAGAAGGTAGCACATAGGTAGGATGTTATTTTTTGCTTTTTAGTTAAAGTTATTTTTTGAGTTGGAAGTCGGTTGAATTTTTTTTATTAAAATTTTTTTACTATATAAAAATAAGTCGGGTTTTCCTTCCTGACGCTATAACTCCAGAACGCACTAACCAATTTCCACGGTTTTGCATTCGTTGGAAAGGGCTCGGGCTCCGTGAGGTTTATAGCAAAGAAAATTCAGGAAAAATTTCAACGGAAAAGCGGGAAAATCTTTTTTAACATACAGCGCCATCTCTGATACATAGCATGTATAGGGTAGGGGTAGGGTAGGGTAGAGTTGGAGTAGGACAAGGTAGGGAAGAAGCGCACATTTGTCAAAGCGAAGCTTGACCGGGTCCGCTAGTTTTTCATAAAAACAACTAAAATTGAGTGACAACATTCCCGTATCGTTTCTCGAAATATTGTATTATTTTCATCTGTTACAAAACCCATTTCTCCTTGATATATCGCAATCTTCAAAGCTGGAACACCTATTCCATCCACATTATTATCCGTTAAACGCCTCGCTGGATTCTTTTCTCAGGGGGTTCATCTTTCTCGCTTTGAAAAATGTAACTTGTATTATTTACGTTTCCGTGTTTAGACATAATACGTAGGTATCTATTTCACAATATTATTTTTCTTTTTATCGTATTATACTTAGACCAGTTTTGGTACTAACTATACACGTGGCACAGTGGGTAGTAACCCTACTTTCTGCAACCACGTCGTTGCAGGTCGTTGGTTTGATTACCACAACTGGATAATATTTGTGTGCATAATTAATGCAGTAAAAGAGATTAATATAAAAAAAAAATTCAAAAAAAATTAAAACAGTATTTCATGTCAAAATTATAGGTTAGGTTAGGTTAGGTATATACCTATGAATTTCACATAAAACATTAAGTACATTTAATTTTATTTAGTCATTAATTTAATTTAGTCTAAAATGTAACAAAATTGTCTTAATGCTATATTATTGTTAAAGTTATTTCTAAGAAAATATTATTTTAGTTAAAGTTATTTTTAAGAAAATATTATTATACTTAAGGTTATTTTTAAGCTTAGTTGCAGATGGACACCAAGGTCAAATCTTTGTGATTTTTGTGGTTGTCCGTTTAATTTACCTTTTTATGTTTTGTAATTTATTTTCAATAAATAAAAAAAAAAAAAATTAAGTCTGCAGGTCTATTATTCCAGAGCCTATGTGTTAATCCAGTGTAAAATCTATTTCCATTCCAAATTTCAGCCAAATCGCTTCAGTAACCGCAGCGTAAAAGAGGAAAAAACATACTTACACACTTGCACACTGTCATACTTACACACAAACTTTCGCCTTTATAATATTAGTGTGATAAGTACTTATATGAAGGTAGTATGTACCTAAATGTACAACTGGATCTGGACAGGCTTCGCATTGACTAATGTGCATTTCTGCCCTACCATACCCCTAATTTACCCTTATCGTAGGATAAGGATACATTACCCTACCGCCAAGCGATTTAACGTTCCGGTACGATGTCCTGTAGAAACCGAAAGAGGTGTGGATTTTCATCCTCTTTCTAACAAGTTAGCCCGCTTCCATCTTAGATTGCATCATCACTTACCAGCATCAGGTGCGATTGTAGTCAAGGGCAAAAAAACCCTACCCTACCCAACCCCTACCCTAAAGTTCGTTAATTTGATTCAATTTATAGTTACTAATTTAAAAAAACGTGTCCCTGATTCTCAGAACTTTCGAATAGTACACAGTTTTGGTTTAAGACAAATTAGGTTGCCGGGAAAATCTAGTTTGTCTACAAACAAGACTTCTAAATGAGTAGAGAGATACGTTGCTAGAGGCGTTGTTTGCTCTTAATTAGTAACTATTGCTGCGAGCACAAAGCTTTGGTTCAAATAGTTTAGAAAATTGAATTAATAAATTATAAAATCCATTGCAATGTTTATTTGTTACTTGTTTTTTGACGACCTCTCTGGCACAGCTAATGCTGTGGATCTTAACAGAGCGTTCCTGGGTTTGATTCCTAGGTAGGTTTACTTTAGGATTTTATGATTTCTAAATTAGCTCAGGTCTGGTCTGGAGTTAGTTATTGGCCGTGGCTAGTTACCACCATACCAGCATCGGTGAGAACAGACGACGTGTTCTCGAGTCATTTTTATCCTAGTGCCGGAGTCCGTCAAGGTTGCATTTTATCACCACTTTTGTTCAATATCTATATGGAACTCATTATGAGAATATCACTCGAAAAGTGGTCAGACGGAATTTCTATTGGAGGCTATAAAATATCCAATTTGCATTATGCGGATGACACCACATTATTTGCAACTAGCACCAAAAATATGGAATGCTTACTGAGCAAAATGGAGCAAGTTAGTCTTAATTTCGGTCTATGGTAAGATGTACCACCAGCGAGTTAGCGTTTCGGTACGATGTAAGTCCACTTCCATCTTAGACTGCATCGTCACATAACATCAGGAGAGACAGTATTAAATAAAAAAAATTAGAATCCATTTCTTGGAGAACAACAATTTTAAATTGACTATAATTTTTAAACCTTCTGACGGCCTCCGTGGCGCAGTGGTATGCGCAGTGGACTTACAAGACGGAGGTCCTGGATTCAATCCCCGGCTGGAATTTTCTTAATTGGTCCAAGTATGGCTGGTGTGAGGCTTTGGCCGTGGCTAGTTACCACCCTACCAACAAAGACGTACCGCCAAGCGATTTAGCGGTACGATGTCGTGTAGAAACCGAAAGGGGTGTGGATTTCATCCTCCTCCTAACAAGCTATTCCGATTCCATCTTAGATTGCATCATCACTTACCATCAGGTGAGATAGTAGTCAAGGGCTAACTTTTACAGAATAAAAAAAAAACGTTTATTTGTTAATTTTTATAATCTTTAAATTTAATTATTGTTTTTCTGTTATTAATAGTCTGATAATAAATACAAGTATTCATATTTTATTGTAATTTTTCAAGTTCGATTCATCACACCGGCGTGAAAATGCATGGAAATTCCGATCTCACTTTTACCTTTTGTACAGTCCGAATTTACATAAAGACCCAATTGTGGTCCTTAGGGCCTCTTTTTCCGGTTACCAATTTTCTGAATTCTGTGTGCTTTGAGAACTCATAGTTGGTATCGATAGTCTATTTAAATTGATCTCTTTTTTACAGGTCAATACAACGAAAGATAAAAAAATTGCCGCCTCTCGTAAATGTGTAGCATCAATGGGCATTGAAAAAATGGATCTTCGAAATGAATGTGCGCCAATAACGTTCGAACAACAGCACCAATTTGGATATGACGTCAGGTGGTGCGTCTTGTTTCCGTAAATAGTGGGGAGTTAGAGAGGGGTAGCGATCGGTTGGCGGGAACGACTTGCGATATAAGGCGCTCGTCGTACTGTTGGTTTCAGTTTGACCGTGGCGTTCGAGCCGTCCACATTTCTTGTTGTGTATTTTTTATGGGTTACTTGGGAAAGACATGCAGAGTAACTTGAGTGGAAAAAGTAAGTGTAAGTTGACTGTCAAGGGATCCCTTAACCCTACGTACAACGATCATAAGTTCGTGACTCTACTCAAGATCATTCTCTTTCTTTCTAGGATCTTGGTTACAGTTTGATTTGTTAATTAAGTTGTCCTGAAATGTTTTCTTATTTCTGTAATCCACTTCTGAGTCTGTAAATAAGTTAATAATTAAATTGTTTTAATAAAATTCATGTCATCAAACAAGAAATACAATCTAAGTAAATCACGAAGGACGGCGTGAATTTATAGCTCTTTTCTTTTTTTTTCTTTTTCGTAAATCCGTCAGGAGCGTAAAGTCGGCCAGACATGCGTACTGTATTTTCGTGCTTATTAATTCTAAACTGTTGAGGAAAACTGACGGCTCACTTACCACGGTCTGATAAGCCTTGACGCTATAAAAATATTGTTCGTGTTAATTTTCGTTTAATTTCTGATGGTATAGAAAGATATGGACTTGTAATTAAGTATTAAAACACCATAAAATAAACTTACAATGTTAGACATCGACTTTTTCGTAAAGTTTCAAGTGTTTTTATTTCAAGGCCTTATCAGATTCTTCACATTCACTACATGTAATGTTAAAATATAATCAACTCCTATAGGATTGCTGTATTTATGAGGAATAACCGAAGACATGTATTATGAGGAATAAGTTTTATAACGCGCTACTAATCATCAACCTGAAACATATGTACAAAAGTGTTTTTTAGTGAAAGAATATTGACCATATCTTTTAAACATAACTATTTATGGCATACTCTGCCAATTAGTTGGAAAAGGCTGTTGAAAGTGTGTATGATAATAGTCCAGTAGGTAGGCGGGGATCGAACCCACGACCTCTCGGTGTTATCTCTGCCTTGTACTGTGGAACTGCTTTTGATATTATGACATAAGCATATGCATATTAATGGCAACCATTTGCTTGCAGATCACAATGCAATACTGATTATCAGCACAAATCAAGGCAGTAGTAGGTACTTACAAAGAAGCGAGCTGTCATAAAGATAGAAAGTGGTTAAAAATAGAGTTTAACCCGGCACGAATAAGGTGATAAATAGTTACACAAACTATGAGGTGGGTATGTCATGGCCAAATATAGATATGTCAATTTTGATAACTGGAATGACTTTAGAATAATACTTATTACTGTTATAAATTAATGAACGTTAGGACAAAGAAATAATATGATAAAAAACACAGTTCTAGTAACAATTTGATTACAAATTAACCATATTTTGTAAATATAACTTTATATCCAAACATTTGGGTAATTATTCAAACTGTGCACACAGAATTAATTTGTAGGACATAATTTAGCTATGACATTATAAAATATTCTAATTCTTCTACACTAATTTACTTAGGTAAGTTTTGTGAAGCAGTTCTCTTGCATATAGGCATACTCGTATAATAGGTTTTCGTGTGAAGTTTACTCCTCTGTAACGACGTAATTGTCACAATGCTGACGTTATTATAACTTAAAATCTCTATCTGCACCACCCCCTCCAGCTACTGAGCCAATCGGGTTTCAGGAATTCCGAAATATTTGGTGTTCTATCAAATGACCGGGTATGAAATACCCGATCTCACTCACGACGGGTTAATACGACGAAAATGGTCTCAGTGCTGTACTGGTCTGTTCGTAAGTCGAAGTAGGTCAAGCCTCCTTATTTATTAGGCTGCGCGCAGGTGAGGATTAGTGTGTTTTACGCTGCCCCGGGCATTTTATAACGAATTGCCGTCGTGAGACCAATACGACAAGCAACAGTTAACGAGAAATGTTTGCCCTGAGGTGAAAAGAATTTTAGAAATCATTTTTTTTTACAGTAAAGAAAACACACAGTTACAGTGAGCACTTGATGGAATAAGCAGCTGTCCTCTATGATTTAGCTGTCAAACCAAAAATATTAAAAAAAAATGTCAATAAATTTAAAATAACTTAAATACATTTCATTAAGAACTTCACGTTAGTACTACATTTTTTCACAATACGTCTACTTAATACCTCGTTCGAAGTCCACTTCATTAATTTTTATCGAGAAAGAGAACTCTCTCTGTAGGTCAACGACAGCTTGCAATGAATGTGGATCATTGATTTCCCGAGGGGAATGTCAAACCAGACGTGCCTTATTTAAATACTAAAGCCATGGAACAAATTGACTATTTTACCTCAACCAATTTCCCTACGAAGCAAAAAGTATAGACACTAACTACTTTGCTAAATGTATTTTGTGTTGTTAAAGTTTATCATTAATAACCCATATTTAGCTCATTGTTGAGCGCGAGTCTCCTCTCAGAATGGGTTAGGCTAATAGGCTAATAGTAATATAATACTGGCCCAATGCGGGTTGACAGACTTCACGCATGTAGAGTTTCCTCAAGATATTTTTCATTCAGCGTTCGAGCCACGTGATTTTTAATTTCTTAAAATGCACATAACTGAAAAGTTTGAGGTGCATGGCTGGTAACGGATAAGAACCTACGCCTTCTGAATCCACTGGGCTATCACGGTTCTGTTTTTTTTGCCGAAACAAGTAACAGGCTACTAAAAAGTTAACTGATTTATTAACTACCTCCTTTGTCCAGTGGTTTTAGTTTTGAGTTTGACACCTTTAAGACGTTGATGTCTTTTTATTTTCGAACCCAAGACCTCAAGATCTGAAACATACAGGCTACTTACTGGATCAAGAAAGTGGCTATAAAGTTAGAACATATATATTATATGCTGGCTAAGAATTTAAAACACCGTTATTTTAGCGCACCATTCGAATGTAGACACAGAACATAAAAAGACGCCTCAAATATCAAAACAAATTATACTGATTGCCTGCACTTTAACGTGGTAAAAGTGGAAAATCACGTCACTTTTTGAACGAACCAATAGTAAACGTTACACTGGTTTTTTGGTTCGTTTGAAAAAAAATATTTTTAACAAAAAAATTTAACCGACTTCAAATTCACAAAAATAAACTAAAAAATGAAAAATAACATCGCATGTGCTATAAACAGAGCACACTATAAACAGAAAAATAATAAAATACGTCACTGGCTTGGCACCGCCTCCAAAGTGATCTCCAGGTAGCACATACGATGTTATTTTTGGTTTTTTAGTTTATTTTGTGATTCGAAGATTTCGAATAAGAAGTAGGTTAAATTTTTTGTTAAAAAGATTTTATTTTTCTGTTTATAGTGTATCCTAGCTTAGTGAATGAAAGCGCCGCAGTACGGCCAATTTCGTTATTTTCATTGTAAGATTACTTAACCGATTTCATAAAAAAATAAATATGACCAATCTGGAAGTAGGTACTCTTTCAAACAAAAAAAGAATTTTCAAAATTGGTTAAGAAATAACGAAGTTATGAGGTAACAAACATTAAAAAAAAAACATACGCTTTTTTTTGGAGTCGGTTAATTAAATTTCCTAGGGAATTGTTGGAAGTATGAATACATACAAATCAGGAAAACAAAGGAACATATCTGACATTAATACCATGTTAAGCATCAGAGGTCAAAATAAAGGATAGGTATGTCAATATATTATACAATACTTGTTGTTATGTAAACTATGTTTATATACAACGTAGAAGTATCAATGCAAAATCAACTCAGTTTAGCATACTGTATTAATGAAGACTCCAAATTCAGGTCCTTATCAAAATAACGCCCTGAACAAACTTCGGACCCCAACAATATGGATTATTCAGTAAGGTATTGTTATGTTGTGTTGTTTAAACTAAACCATATCAATACACCTGTATCTAATTTACAATGACTAATAATTATGTATCATGATAGTTGGCCGTGATAGCCCAATGGATATGACCTCTGCCTCTGATTCCGGAGGGTGTGGGTTCGAATCCGGTCCGGGGCATGCACCTCCAACTTTTCAATTGTGTGCATTTTAAGAAATTAAATATCACGTGTCTCAAACGGTGAAGGAAAACATCGTGAGGAAACCTGCACACCAGACAATTTCTTAATTCTCTGCGTGTGTGAAGTCTGCCAATCCGCATTGGGCCAGCGTGGTGGACTACTGGCCTAACCCCTCTCATTCCGAGAGGAGACTCGAGCTCAGCAGTGAGCCGAATATGGGTTGATAAGGATGATAGTTGGCTATCTAGATGAATAGCAGACGCCCGTGACTTCGTCCGCCCTTAGACCTCGTTATTCTGGCCCTCGGAAAATCTGTTCTCAGCGAACATCTAATACTATAAACTACCTGCTATACTGCTAAATTGCATCGTTGTAAATTTAGCATTCAGCGGTTTTTTTTAATTTATATAGATTGAAAACAATTATGAAGCTAACGCTTTTTAGTAATCGATATGAAGACGTTGCCTTTAATATAATTTAACTTACATAGGATTTCAAAAAACCAACCTTTCGATCAGTACAAATCAGTTTTACACTGGATCAGTGATGCAGTGGAGAACCCACAATAAAGGAAGATCTAGGACGAATAAATAAATCTTCTGAAAAAGAAAAAAAAGACTATCATTATTTTAAACTTATTTATTTATTAGACTTTTTTAAAATGTTTAAAAATATTAATAAAACAAAATGTAATACACTTTACATAAAAATTAATAAAACACTATTAAAAATTCATTAAAAATATCAACCCTCCCGCTGCGGGACCTGAGTGCCCAAGCAACCAGTGATCAGGACTCCAAAGTGAGGAACCTCCTCACAATACGCGCCGTCTCAAGAATCACTGCCTTGTGTATCGGACTCTTGATCCAACAGTTAAGCGAAAGCTTCTTAAGATGTTGGCCGAAGCTTTTCGCTATAAGACAATTGACTGAAACAATAACAATTCATCTATATTATATTAAGATAATATATTTATCCTCTTCTGTTTATTTATCCTCTTCTGTTTGTTAATAATGTTCTGTTTGTTCCTAAATATTGTATTATGCAATAATAACCAGTGCACAGTAAAACTAACTGTGGTTTGCGTTGCACTATGGTTAGGCTTAATTTCAATGTGTTGTTTGTTGAATAATAAATAAAAAAATTAA
Source organism: Bicyclus anynana (assembly GCF_947172395.1). Taxonomy (NCBI): domain Eukaryota; kingdom Metazoa; phylum Arthropoda; class Insecta; order Lepidoptera; family Nymphalidae; genus Bicyclus; species Bicyclus anynana. Next base: position 6,727,557 of record NC_069096.1, on the reverse strand, counting down.
ATAAATAAATGTGTTTATCTAAATCTTAATTCACCGGAATATTTGTTATGTCCTGATATGCAAATCGTAAAGCAATAAATAAAAGCATACAAAAATGTTTTCAGTTACTTTGAGATACAAAGTTTTTATAGGCATACAAAAAATAAATCCATCTGGAAAAAGACAAAGGACAAAACGTCACAAAAACGGTGGTCTAATAAAAAGTTTCCCGGCAACCAACTGAAGATACTACACGTATCTACTTTGTTATTTACGTTTTTCCCCTCACTATAATCCCTTTCTTTTTCACCGCTAAGGAAGGTAAAGCCTTTCTTATCAGTACCATGAAAGTTTTATTTTAGTTTCTGGTTTCATTACAAGTAAGCCTATCTAATGCTTACTGTTAGACGTGACACCTTCTTAGCGTTTTCAGGAAGGTATTAGTCAAGCTCTCTTTTAAGTCGACGACTAAAAAAGGGTGCATATATTTTGGAACAGCTGTGTGTGGGGTGGTATGGGGTTATTTGCTATAGTGATTACGATCAAACGGTATCATTAGGATAGGACAGATGGGTTCATCGAATTAGAAGTGGGGTAGAATGGTGTTTAGGGTAATTTAGCTGTTTACGAATAAAAATTGTAACAGCACGTTAGTACCATGTCGAGGTTTTTAATGTTTTAATCACATTTTGTATACAATATATAAGATTTATAATATAAAATTGACATCATTTCACTTAAAGTATATATTTACTTATATGTTTAAAAAAATATTGTGTTTTAACCGTTTTCAAAAAAAATTGAGGTTCTCCAAAATATGGAGCATATTCCAAAATTTATTCAATTTTATGTTAATAGATTATTTTTGGCTTATCCCTAATAAAATAAAAGCTGGACAGATTTGGATGGGACTGTCACTGGCATATAACAGATGTTATAACATGCGCTACTTTTTATTCCGATTGTTCTACAGTTTTATGTTTATAGGGTATAGTCTTTGAAACTATAGGACCGATTTTAAAATTTCATTCACCAATGCAAAGGTACATTATCAGCGAGTAGCATACGGTATATGTTATCCTCGGGAATGGAAAACTTGACAGTAAAACTGCGGTGGCTTCGCTAGTAAGTGGAGTTCGATTATTTTGATCTCAAATTTCTTCTATTCAATTCAAGAAAGTGAATGATACAATTCAAGTGAAGAAAGAAATATAAATATTTATTGTACAGGTGATATAAAACCGCTCGAGGATATTGGGGGGATAAATTGATTGTGCAGGGTCGGTTTTCCATTTAGATATGGAAATTTCCGGGATTGTGTGCGAAAATACTTTGATTTTATCTTTCTCAACAAATCTATATCTATAAGTTTTATCAAGGTCTTTGTTTCGCCGGTACGAAAATTCTAAATTTTTCGGAAATAGAGTTTGAAAATTCAAGAATATTTTCAATTAACACTCTTTTTGTTGGTAATTTTGCCAGGCAACATAGCATCGCAATTTTCTAATTTGGAACAGGCTTCAAATTTATTGAAATTAGTATGAAAAGGTAGGACAAAATGTTATATATATTGAATTGATGTATTGTAATTGTACTTCACTAGAAAAAGGAATGCCCACCGGCCAATCAACGTCGACCTCAGTATACGCTCGTCTATTGTAGGTATGAGGAGATAATAATATGATGTTTTTACATGGATCTGGTGAAATAATTGGTTAACAATAAGTAAGCTTTTTTTTAATACTCATCTTGGTCAAAAAAACGCAAAGCGGTGAAGTAACATCTGTGTAGAAAAAGTATTATTTATTTCTGTTACCGACACACAAGCAAACGAACTAACAAACTAACCATAAATCTTCAAAAAAATTGGAAAACTCGGTCTGTATAGTCAACGATCTTTGCCTCTATTGTCCGTTAAAAATAAAATAAAAATGTCTTAAAAAGTTGTAGCTATTTTTTTTTATAAAGTAATGTTTTCATTATTAAAGTAGAATTATCAATCTTTTTTTAGATATAAGTAAGTTGCCGGGTAGTTAGGTTAGCCCGTGGCCGGAATGAGCAATTCCTTTCAGCTGAAAAAAACTTAAAATGAGAACTTATATTCTCATATTTTTCGTTGCTATCCTATAAGCCATTAACCAGATTAATCGACGCTTTTGCGATTAGCAAATAGCAACATTATCTCATACAAGTATGGAGCCCGATAGTATGATGCAGTAATTAACATTGTCACAATACGTTGGTATCGTGGCAATAAACCTGGATGCCATTATTAGAATGACCGATAATGTCGATGTTGATAAATGATGAATTCCAATCAAGTATTGATCATACTAGAGTTGCGCACACATAACAACTTTGTACTTTTTTTTAAAGAATAAAAAACTTGTAAAGAATAAAAAAAAAAGGTACGTCTTTGCCGGTAAAGTGGTAACTAGCCTCGGTCGAAACCTCCCACCAGCCAGACCTGAACCAATTAAGAAAAACTCAATCGGTCCAACCGAGGTTCGAACCCAGGACCTATGTCTTGTCAATCCACCGCGCATACCACTGCGCCACGGAGTCGTATTATTAGTAGGTATAGATGAAACTCAAAATTTTAGGAAAAGTCACAAAACATCAAATCTGAGAAGACTAGCCATAGAGGAAACATTTGTTTAATTCCTGAAATGGGTCAAAAAGGACCCGAAGACCCTATGAAGGTTAAACTGCACTCACTTAACAAGTGTGATCGTAGTCAAGTGCTAACTTGTCAAAAAAAAAGATATGTTTAGATTACAGAAAAATATCTGTTTGCATACTATTTGAAAACGAAAATAAAAGTAAATTCATTGATATTAATAACACATTCTTGATAAGTTTTTCGAAAACGGCACTACAAAATAGAGGCACATATTGATTAGTTACCTCTATTTGGTATTACGAGTAATACGTTCGAATCACAGCCAATTTGATCTCAAAGTTTGCACAGCAACTAATCGCCTACGCGTATCATCAATATCTGATAAACGATTATGCATATCATGAGAATGAAATACAATCCTAAGCTTTGTTAATTTCACTTTTGGTTCCATTTTCACAGCATAAGCACTAAGCAGTTTGTTTTAAAAACAAATACTAGCCGACCCGGTCAAGGTTCGCTTTGACTTAAGTGCACTTCTTCTCTACGACACTACTCCTTCACTACCCCCACCTTACCCCTACCTTGCCCTTACGATACTCCTACCCAACCTGTACCATGCCCATACCCTACAGTTGGCTGAGTTTGTTGTGGGCTCTTCTCGGACCAAGGCGCGTTTGGAACCCTCGTAACTTTAATTTTAAATTTTCATCTATTATTACCACCATTAGATTAAATTAAATTTTGACATATACCTGACCTTTCAAAAGTGCTTGTAAACTAAGCCTAATTGAAATAAAATAATTTTGATTTTGATTTTTTTTTTTACAGGTACCCTACCCTAAAATATTACCCATTTTAAGGAACTGGGAGGTCAGAAAGGGACAAAAAGTAGCTTAGTCACTCCGTTTTGCCATAAAAGACGGACAAACAAACATATAGACACACACACTTTCACATTTATAATATTAGTAGGGATATCAACCCTATTTCTTAATTAGACGAATAGCACATCTCCTTGGGTTGTCAAAATGAGCTGTACTAAACTTGATTACCTTACAACTGAGATGTTTAGACGAAACTTTGCAAATACGCCGCCTTGGATGCATTTAGTTGAACAGAATGTGCAATAGAGAAACTTTGTTCATCTAATACAGCAGACGTTGTCAGGTAGATTTTGGGAGTAGATAAACGCTTTACATCCGTAATCCAATTATGGTAAATTTATACCGTTTATTTACATGTAATATGTTTTTTACAGATCTGATATTTCTTGCTCTATCTCAAAACTAAACGACGCCCCGCGGTTTCACCCGCGTAGTTCCCGTTCTCGTAAGATTACAAATTTTACTCCCTAGCAGCGCAACCGGAAATATAGTTTTCGGAGATGGTACGTACTCGCCGTCATTGGCTGATATTTTGTCTATTTCTCTTCAGGAGATAATTTATTAAGTCATTGGTCGCATGCTAGACACACAGCGCCAACGTCTAGTCATGGTCGTGGCCGTCTAGGGCGCTCGGTGTCTCATAAGTTTGTTTATATGAATAACTATTTTTAACCGAATGTTTTTACGAGTACGTCAGCTGAACCCGCAAGCCAAAGTTTTAGTAGAAAAAAGCAGTTTTCCAAAATGAAACCATTCTTTAAACTTTGTTTTTTTTTTATTCTTTACGGACTAACTTGTTCGGAGGACGATGAAAATCTACACCCCTTTCGGTTTCTACACGACATCGTACCGGAACGCTAAATCACTTGGCGGTACGTCTTTGTCGGTAGGGTGGTAGCCTCCCACCAGTTAAAAATCTATGTAAAGTTTTATAATCGCTCGGCATATCATACAGTTTAAACTTTATTACTGTTTGCAATTAACGGGCCAGCCTCGTAATATTCCGCATGCTGTAGCCAGAATCCTCTCAGAAACAAAGCAATTTAAATTAGAACAAAGTTTGTAGTAAATTCTGTAAAACAAGCATTCTGTACAGTTTGTATTGTTATTAAGGGTTTAGTGGCCTTCCATGTTTCGATGCTTTACAACTGTTTCACTATAAGTGTTAAACGGTCTTTATGTTTTTACTAGCACACCTTTAAGAGCCGATGGACGTTGGGATCCCAAAGTGCTGGAATGGCGACCCCGCACTATTAAGCGCAGTATTGGCCGCCCAGGTGGACTGACGACATCAAGCGAGTCGCAGGGATTTGCTGGATGCAGGTGGCTCAGTATCGTGATGTTTGGAAATCCCTACAAAAGGCCTATATCCTGCAGTGGACGTCCATCGGCTGACATGATGATAGCGGACGCCCGCGACTTTTCCCGTTTTTCACAAATCCCGCGGGAACCATGGATTTTTCAAAGTAAAATCTATTTCCATTTCGAATTTCAGCCAACTTACAACAATAATATTACCAAAAATAATAGTCAATAAAAAATGAATAAAAAATTCACATGTTATAAACAATTGAAATTTTGTTTGCTGTAAAATCCAATACATGATTAATTTCATATTGAGGAATACTCGCAGTTTACAAGTTTTTCAAGACAGTGGCAGCGTTTATAATTTTCGCTATAGGCATTGTAAGATAAAACTATGCTAATTATTATACTAAACTACAACAATTGAATGAGGAGATAAAGCTTCTCTAAGAAATCTTTAATTCTTTTTTCATCTATACTAATATTACATAGCTGAGTTTGTTTGTTGTATGTTTGTTTCTTTTTTTGTTTGATTAAACTAATCTCAGGAACTACTGGTCCGATGTGAAAAATTCTTTCAGTGTTAGATAGACCATTTATCAAGGAAGGCTATAGGCTATATATTATCCCCATATTCTTACAGGAAAGGGAACCACGCGGGTGAATCCGCGCGGCGTCAGCTAGTCGGAAATATACAAAGTGGCAAAACGGCGGTAAATCACGTAACAAACAATTGAATATTATAAAGCGGTGATATTTCTGTGTTTATTATCTAAAGTTATTCCAAGCAACACCTGTCGCTAACTAGCGGAGTTGGCGGCTTGAAGAATATTAAACTTCGTCGGTGCCGTAAACATAATATTAGTATTCAGGTGCTACGAAGGGGACTCGACGCATTAACCTTTAAAAAGGGGTCAGCGAGTAAGAGTTTCAACCCCTGATATCTTATTCTAGACGACTATTTATTATTTGTCGTACGGATCAATTTCTAAAGATCTTAGTTTCCACGAATATCGGAATAAAATATTATTGATACGTATAAATTTTTTTTCACTCAGATCATTTCAAATATTATGGTAGGTAGATAATTCATCTACGTTATAATTATAATTTAATATTTTTATCAAAATATATATTAGCAAAAATAAAATTATTAAAAAAACACAAACTATAAACTATCCAATTTATTCTTACCTAACTCACCTTATCAGCCGCTAGACTGCTGGACATAGGCCTCTTGCATGGACTTCCAAACAAAACGGTCTCGAGCCGCCAGCATCCAGCGGCTCACTACAACCCGCTTGATATCCTCGGCCCTCCTAGTGAGGGATCGCCCAACACTGCGCTTTCCGGTGCGGTACTATTCCAGTACCTTGGGACCCCAACGTCCATTGGCTCTTCGAACTACATGGCCTGCCCATTGCCACTTCAGCTTCGCGACTCGCTGAGCTCAGTGACTTTGGTTCGTCTACGGATCTCCTCATTTCTGATTCGATTACGCAGAGAAACTCCATAGCTAATTCATCGCCCGCTGAGTGACTTTGAGCAATTTATTCTACCACAATTATTTTATTTGATTCACTTCCTTTTTTTTAAGGATTTCTTTTGTGTCCCAGTCTCCTGCCCAGACAGTCAATCACGCCAGCATGTATGTTTATCGTTCCTGTCTCGAAATTGCCTTGATGAAGAAGGCACGAAGGAAATTGTTCGGTGTGTTTTACAAGTTTACCTTTTTTTTTGTCGCTGGGAAATGCATTAACGCATCCCGTCCGGAGAACTGCACAGGCAGGCTGTGTAGTCTGCGGCCGGGTATGTGGGAATCGCTGAAAACCAGAATACCCACTAAAACCCAGCGGTACCGCCTGCGTTCTATTGGGATGTGAAGGGATCGCAAGATGCAGGTAGTTTCACATCCCGACGCGCTCGTCATTCCACTCACTGGTGTCTGCAAGGGTGGGAGAAGATGCGCGTAGCGACGCCTTCTACCACCCGTTCTTCTTCTGCGTGGCGAGTCAGCATCAGGCGCCCGCTCTCTTTGTACCATTTACAATTAAACTGTTTAAAATAAATGAGATCGTATTCTAGCAATAACTGGTAGTAACGAACCTTAGAATTTCAAATAATATGACATCTGTACCAGTCGAATTGAATCGAAATAATTAGGTAACAAATATAATATGTTCGCAAAAAATCGTGATTTTTTTATCTAATATACTTCGAGATGAATACCGATTTGGACCTCAAGGGGACCTTTAGGGGTTAATAAAACAGTCTCTCTACAAAGTACCCAACAACACAAATAACCCGACAAAGGTCTCGCACTAATTAAGTACTTAATTCACTTAACATATTATTCGTCGTAGCTACCTAATTACTGACTTGGGGAATGCCCTAACCTTGGGATACTTTATTACTATGGATATTAAAATATCATGGCCAGGGTTGAGATACTATAATATAGCTTAACTTGTCTTGTCTTAGTAATAATATGAATGTGAAGGTTCGTTTATTTGTGAAGGTACTTGTGTTTAGGCGAATGTTACTCAATACCACAATTTTTGTGGGTTTGAGTAACATTAGGCTGAACAGATTTGGATTAAAATTGAATCCAAAGGAAATTTATTTTATATCCCGAAACAAAACTATGGGCAGCTTTTATTTACGAGGATTTCTCGGAAATTACTATTCTCACGATTTTTTACCGCTTTTATGGGTAAACTTTCTAGAAATAAATTCTACAAAGCACTCCTGCCTGCCTGTCCACTTAAAAACGTTCAGTAGCAAGCGATCCTTTTTTGCCAGTTATTCAGCATTGTATTGAATATTTACTTACAAACAATTTGTTTTACGTACTCAATTTTCGTGATAGCCCAGATATGACCTATGCCTCCAATTCCAGAGGGTGTAGGTTCGGATCCGGTCAGGGGTATGCACCTCCAACTTTTCAGTTATGCATATTAAGAATTTTAAGAAATTAATTATCACGTGTCACAAACGGTGAAGCAAAAACATCGTGAGGAAACCTGCATACCTGACAATTTTCTTAATTCTGCCTCTGTCTGCCAATCCGCATTGGGTCTGCTAATCCCTCTCATTCTTAGAGAAGACTCGAGCTTAGCCGTGAGCCGAATGTGGGTTGATAAAGATGATGACTCAATTTTCTCTTACCTATAGGTATGAGTAGGAGAGCAAATAATGTACTGGCAAGATCTATAGTAATGCTGGAATTCAGTTCTCATAACATTTTCCATTCACAATTACCTCTATCTATTAACTTTACATTGCTGAGTGTAACAGTTCCGTTTTCCGCGTAACTATCAACGTTCCTATGAGAATTTTACAAGACTGCAGAGAAAGTTTTGTCATTTCAAACTATTAAACTATTTACTCGTTGTTACTAGTTCTTAGTTGTCATACCTGTTTAAGATGGAAATTATGTCGAATTAAACCGACTTCAAGTATGAGTTTTCTCAATTCAACCGTATACTTTTTTATTATTTTTCGGGAATGATATTTTGAAAATCCTTTTTAGGGGATACATGAGTCGTTATAACTGGGTATTTCATAAAAAAAGAAAATCTCAATATCTCTTAACCCGACGCAGAATTTACCCAGGATCTCGTAATCCCAAGGCACTTAGGCTAACCACGGGACCAATGAGACAGGCTTTTTATATTATAAACATAAAACTTGACAGTCAATTAATAGTTATATGTCTCTCAATTACAAGTCATGTAATGGGGGCCATTAGCACGATTGATTTTTGTCAATTGCAATGAGACAAAGCCAAATAGCACAATAGACAGCACCAGTGCTACAATGGTTAATTACGTGCCGTGGCATACAATATTTTTTCTACAACCACGATAAAAGAAATATAAGAATTAACGTAAGTTAGCAATAAATAATACATAAATAATATACTTAGCAATATTTGAAAATAAATTACCTTTTCGATTTTGTATCGGCGTGATTTCTTATATTTACTCTCTTATAAGGAAGCCTGAATTTTCGTAGTCAATGCCATGAAATTATATATAAATTACCCGTGTGGTAAAGAACATTACCAAACGACCTGTAGAAATGAAGTGTAACTTTGTAAATTGATTTAAGGTTTAATACTGACTAGATTACGAAATGGGAGTAAAAAATATTACACTCCTAACAATACTGGATGCTAATTAAAAAAAAAAAACAGAGATCATTCATATGAGGAAGAAACTTAAATGAAACCACACCTTAATCAGATTTCTTTGTTTCTCTTCACCTTTACTGTCATACATTATTGTGAGAAATTAACATTTTTATTCCAGTCGGCGCCTTAGTGGTCGGTTTATATAAAGCCTTTTGAGATATTAGAGCTTATCTGTCGATGAAAGGGGAGCAAAGTGATTAGCTTATCGTCTAACAGAGCTATTACACTAGCGGATTGCTCCGCTTTGCAACCGCTGGCAATCCGTTAGTATAATAAGGTCCTTAGTAATAAAATATAATGCCATAAATATTTTGATGTGCTTAGTTTTAGTGTCATTGTGCATTGAAAATAAATTCTGGACCATACTCAATATAAATCATACAAGTGGTAAACCAGACATCATTACGCTTGCTGCTAGCAACACCATGCAACAACATGTTACCTAAGGAGTTTTTAAACAACATGGATGTTGTTTAAAACCCCCTTAAGTAACATGGTGCTTCTAAATGGTAGAGTAACACCGTGATTATGTATATAGCATCTATTTTACGCATGCTTCACCCGTATTAAATATTAATTAGGAAGCTCCTTACTTATTAGTTCATAAAAGTAGCTTATTTTTCTCAGTGTGATATACATGTGCGTTCGGGTTGCATTCAGGACCCTCCGGAACGTTGACTAGATGTTATGCTATGTGAGTTCTCAAAATATATTCAACAAGGAATTCCAAAATTATCTTATTATGAGGACTTATTTACTAAGGAATTTCCCAGTTTGTACAATTTATACGTATAGTGCTTACCCCACTATGTACAGGGTGTGCTTGACACTGTTTCAATTAAAGCGACGCAATACCGATCACTTAGACAATTTGAGACTCCAACTTGAACGTGATGGCCTGTCAACGCTAGAGACATCAATCGTCGCAAGGTTGACGTCGTTTCCTCCAGAATGTTAACCTTAATACATGAATAATGGAATAATAATAACATTATAATAATGAATTATTACTCAATATTTTATTAATGTTTTACTACTCAACTATTTATTATCAAATCAACTAACGCAACCATTGTATTTCGAGGCCTACAATAGATTGACAGGGCGGGTGAAACCACGGGGTTCCCTAATGCTAGCAACCCACGATCCGATAAGCCCACATACCTGCATGATGTAATGCACATCGCGACCAACACACGATAAGTTTTATCGGACGTCAAGCGGTTAGTGCTACAGGCATGTGAACTTATTGGATGGTGGGTGGCTAGCATAACATTATTTACTTATGTATGAATACAAGGAAAAATTCTTTGTACCAAACTGTCACTCGCGTCGCTTACCCGCTGGCGTTATATTATTTTTCGAAATGATATTGCCTATATAGAAGAAGAGTCTGAGATAGTCAGACAAACCTCATTTTACGAAGGCTCAAAGTTTGTTAACCCATGCTCCTTCCTACCTTAAGTAAGTACGGTAGTCAATTATAGAATTTGGACCATTGTGGCTTTGGAAGATAGATTTAAAGGCTACAAATCTTCAATTGTCCAATTATAGTCAATGGTCAATATTAATTTATTTCAATTAGGCTTAGTTTACAAGCATTTTCGAAACGTCATGTAATAATATTTTAAGATAATGGTAATAATATTTAGTCGAAAACTTAAAATTATTTTTTTAAATAATGTGCTAGGCCCAGAATGCCTTTTTGCCTTAATAAAACGAGGTTTGTCTGGATATCACAGGCTCTTAGTTCAATATATAAAGACAGATGAAATAAAGGAAGTGTCTTTTGTTTGTGGGGAATCGTAATAATGGATGCTATTCACCTGTCATCGGTCCCCGCCTCTCTTTAATATCCTGCTGCTTGTTTATTTCAAAATCCATTGAGCTCACCTGAGGCCCCTTTGAAGTAATATAAGAGACGCTCGGATATTATGAGCGAGTTTTATGTATCCTTTAAAGTATGATTATTTAGTCGTAACTTAAAAACCTTCTTGACAGTTTTGTTTTTGGTTGATAATGGGATCCTTTGTACGAGTAATTATTTTGTTTATACAGGTTGCTCGGGAGTATTTCCCATAACTTTAAGGTATTAACGAGATCACTTATAGAAACCGAACTGCATAGTTAATATTTTTTTTACTACAAAAAAAAATATGTGTTCATACAAAGTAGTTCAAATAATACCAACTATCCATGTAACACACGCCTTTAAGTAACAAAGTGACAACGTTGCATTTTAAAATATAAATACGTCATTATTCTATGAATACGTATATGGGGCACATTTTAAGATCTATTTACACAAGAAATATTATTTACTCCGAAAATATTTATTTAATCAATCAATCAATCAATCAACCAATCAATCAATCAATCAATTTATTTATTTGCAGATACATGCATTAGACACGTTCTTTTAACATTTTGAATTAATTTCTGTTAAAGGAACCCTAGAGTTATGGGAAATACTCCCGAGCATCCTGTATAAACAGTTATAATGAACTCTGGAAGTAAATAAACGTATAAACATATAAACATGACTGCACCAATGAGTTGTCGAAACCTATTTGGAATCAAGGCGTGTTTGGAATCCTTGTAGCTTTAATTTTAAGTTTTCGACCTATTATTATTACCATTATCAAATAATAATGTTAGGTATCTGACCTTTCGAAACTGCTTGTACTCGTAAACTAAGACTAAAAGAAATAAATAAATTTTGAGTTTTATTAAACTTAATTTTCGTTTATTCTGTGAGAAAAATTTGTTTATAGATTGGAAATCGGTACTTTAGTTTTGTTTTACATAATTAGGTGTACCAAACGATGGTGAAAAGTAAAATCGTAACTCATAATTTTAAATCTAGATTTAAAATTTCCAATGTGCGTTGTCTGAGAAGAGCTTGAACCAAATCCAGTAATTTTTCTATAAATTATCACAATTTATAATAATAATAATAAAGCCTTTTTTATTCCAATATCCTCAGTTTTTTACATTATACATTGTGTTAGTGATTAATTTTTTTTTTTACAAATGTACTTATAATATAGTGTTAGTTAATGTTAATTAACTTAGATCTAAATTATTTGGGATTATCACAATTTAGACATTATTAATTAAAATATTGTTTACCTAGTTGTGTTGTGCAATTCAGTTTTAAAGTTTTAATTTTTTAAGAATAATCCCTTTCATTATAACATTACTAGTGGACGCCAGCGACTACATCCGCGTGGAATTCACTTTTCACAAATCCCGCAGGAACCATGGATTTTTCCGGGATGAAAAGTAGCCTATGTGTTAGTCCAGGTTATTATGTATCTTCGTTTTAAATTTCAGCAAAATCGGTTTAGTAGGTGCGGCTTTAAAGAGTGACAAACATCCATACAAACTTTCGCGTTTATAATATTAGTAGGAAGTAGGATGACTTATATACTATGCAATATTATGGTACTTAATATTAATACCTACAACTCAAACTCGTATTTTATATGGATCCATTTAAACAACCGCAAAACATTTCGATCCCATTTCCGATTCTTGTCACAGTACCTCCATCACGAAGGCCGGGATAAAGGTAGAGGCACTTTACATGAGGATTCGGTAAGTATAAGTAACAGCCAAGCGTGAAGAGGGGCCCCTTTAAGATTGACACGTTTTGTGGCTCAACATACTAGGCACTACGATATTTTTTTTGAATCTCCCCCATATAAAATAACTTTCAAAATTTACTAAAAATTTTGTAATACTGCGAAATTGTATTAAATGTGCACATATAAACCTCATTTTATCAAAAAAAATTTAAGTTGGAAGTATAAATTTCATGAAAATGTCTCAAAAATAAAACATTAACAAAGTAAATAAGCTAACTTGTAAAGAATTAAAAAAATAACAATAAATATCACTGCTGAGCTGGAGTCTCCTCTCAGAATGAGAGGGGTTAGGCCAATAGTCCACCACGCTGGCCTAATGCGGATTGGCAGACTTCACAAACGCAGATAATTCAGAAAGTTCTCTTGTATGCAGGTTTCCCCACGATGTTTTTCCTTCACCGTTTGTTTGTGATATCCAATTTCTTAAAATGCACACAAGTGAAAAGTTGGAGGTGCATGCCCCGGACCGGATTCGAACCCATACCCTCCGGAATCGGAGGCAGAGGTCATATCCACTGCAAAGTGCAATGTACTGCAAGCTTTTAGTAAAGTCTTATTATAGTGTCAATGAGTATTTAAATGATAAAAAAGCTTGGTGTTAAACTGTATTATACGACTGTGTGCTTAGGTTTAAATAAGTTTGTAAAATGGACCAAGGCTTCTCTTCTCGGACCAAGGCGCGTTTGGAACCCTCGTAACTTTAATTTTAAGTATTCGAATGATAATTATCACCATTATATTAAGTTTAATATTATTACCTGACGTTTCGAATGAGCTTGTAAACTAAGCCTATTTGAAATAAATGAATTTTGACTTTTTGACTTTTGATTTTTGACTGCTTCTATCATAATATTATCATCGACGACTATCTACGAAACACTTTTCCTGCAAACAGTTTTATTTTTGCGCATCAGTACTAAAGCTTATCGAATTCCGGATCACGTAAAATCGATTTGAGATCTCGCGCTGGGGTCAAAGGGATATTTATGAAGATAACTTCGATTTATGATCACCATATATCATGAAGCTCTTATCTTGCTAACTTTTATGGCATTGGAGGTTATGGTGAAATTATTTTAGAAGTATCTTAGAAACCTTTCATCATATCTAATGCTTATATTCATCATTGATAACCCATATTCGGCTTACTGTTGAGCACGAGTCTCATCTCAGTATGAAAGGGGTTAGGCCAATAATAGTACACCACGTTGGCCCAATGCGGATTGGCAGACTTCAAACACGTAAAGATTAAGAAAATTTTCAGGTATGTAGGTTTCCTCACGATGTTTCCTTTCACCGTTTGAGACACGTAGTATTTAATTTCTAAAAGTGCACACAACTGAAAAGTTGGAGGTGCATTAATCACTGTAAATAATAAAGTGGTTTTCCCAAATTATCTGTTACACAATCACCTACAAATAAAGTGACTAACTGCAATCATCACCTACAAGTATTAGTCACATTCTGGCAAGATTATTTGTGAAACAAAACGCTCTTAGCAGTGTGGCGCGGTAATGTTCCCCGGCCCTTGAATTTTTCATTCCCCCGAGGCTCGACAACTAAGCATTACCGAAATTGCGTCATATTTCTTTTCTCAACACATTGTATGGTGGGAAATAGCAAGGGGATCGGTGCTTTACTAAATGTTTGCTCGCTGTCCGACATAAAGGAGATAATGATTATTTATTGCTAAATCTTTTTCTTTGGGCTTAACCTCTAATGTAATAATTGCTCAAGGACCAAGAATATGGGAGTTGACTCGGGTTAAGTTTTTTGGCCTTCTTTCCCGTAAGTCCGGACATAAAATCGTAATTAAAGCACATTTGCAAACACAGAATATTTGAATTACTGATGTATTTTGATCAAAAAGACTTTTTACAGAGTTTTTAAAGAGTCCACCACGCTGGCCCAATGCGGATTGGCAGACATACGTAGATAATCAAGAAAATTCTCGGGTATGCCGGTTTCCTCACGATGTTTTTCCTTTGGGACACGTAATATTTAATTTCATAAAATGCACATAACTGAAAAGTTGCATGGTCTGGATCGGATTCGAACCTTCGGAATCGACGTCAGAGGTCATATCCACTGCTATCACGGTTAACATTCGATATACTAATCTATACTAATATTATAAAGCTTTTTTTGTTTGTTTGATTGAACGCGCTAATCTCAGGAACTACCGCTCCGATTTGAAAAATTCTTTCAGTGTTAGATAGCCCATTTATCGAGGAAGGCTATAGGCTATATATTATCCCCGTATTCCTACAAAAACAGACACCACGCGGGTGAAACCGCGCGGCGTCATCTAGTGAATAAAATAAATAATTACCGCGACTGTATTTCAAAAGTAATTAATTTACATACTCATATGAGAATTTTCTCTAACGAGATCCTCAATTCAAAGTCGGAGCGCATAAAAGTTATTCGTATCAGATTGATATATTGACAACAGTTTTGGGTGGAACGTTGGAAGCTCTTGGTTATTGATGATCCGTTATTTATTACCACCGCGCACTCCGCCAGATGAGAAATGTGAATAAACTTCGTATATAAACAACGTGTTTTCAGATATTTGAATCCCTTTTCGGAACATTGCTTTTGATACCTCGACGGAGGTAACATTTCAGCTGAATAAAAATAAGCTTTTCTAAAGTGTTACATTAAAACACACAAGTCAACAATATTTATCCCACTATTATTATAATATGTATGTGTGCGTGTGTGTGTGTGTGTGTGCGCGCGTGTGTTTGTGTGTGTGTGTGTGAGTGTGTGTGTGTGTGTGTGTGAGTGTGTAAGTGTATATGTTTGTTTCTCCTTTGCGCTGCGGCTACTGAAGCGATTTATTTGGTTGAAATTTGGAATGGAAATATATTTTATTCTGGATAAACAAATAGGCTACTTTTTATTTCGGAAATATCCATGGTTCCCGCGGGATTTGTGAAAAACTGAATTCCATGCGGACGAAGTTGCGGGCGTCCGTAGTATCAAATAAATATTAATTAATTAATCTATAATAATATTATAAAGTGGTAGATTTTGTGAGTTTGTAGAGGGGGTAAACTCTGGATCTACTGAACCGATTTTTAAAATTATTTTACCACTAGAAAGCTATGTTATTTGTGAGTTTAATAAACTATATTTTATCTCCATATTCTGACTGAAACGGGAACTACGTGGGTAAAACCGCGGCGCATCGGCTAGTAACTAATATTTGTGTAAAATAAAAATTAGGAAAATACAAAATAATACTCATTACACATCTCATAAATTCTGATCTGATAATAATCAATGTAAGTTTATTTTTATAATATTAATTAGGTTGGTTTAATACTTGTTTGTAATTACTCGTATATGCTTGGAATAACATCTACTGTACATCGTAATTGTTTACCCAATTCCACAAACCTTTAGTAAATATTGTTGTTGATCAATACCTATTAATACAAACATAATTGTGTTGGGAGTTAGGTGTCCAAGAAATATAGCTAGAGTGGGTCATTGTTATACTTAATAAAGTTATTTACTACATCGAAGATCACACTAAGTAAAATTTGAACTGACATTGTCAAGAATTGTCTTACTAGCGGACGCCCGTGGCTTCGTCTGCGTGAGTATCGATGTTAAATTTCAACCCCTATTTTACCCCTTTTTATATTATATATCTTCGTATGTTTTATAAATAATAATTAATCAATTAACCATTTCGCAAAAATATAAGTCAAAACATGAACAAAAGGGTTAAAAACGGGTTGAAGCTTTTTTATATAAATAGATATAAAAAAGCTTCAACCCGTTTTTAACCCTAGGGCTAGAATTTTGAAAAATCTTGGATAAATCATGTAATTTTAGTATTTTAATGGTAGGTTACACATTACTCATACCAACTTTTAAAAATGTAACTTGTTAAATGTAGGACTTTCCAAACAAACATTCATTCACTATTTCACCCCCTTCTGATTCTAATTTCCGACAATAAGTATCCTTTAACTTTCTTCGTAATATGGTCTCAAGTCTGGCTAAGTTTCAGTTAAATGTATTTAGTAGTTTCAGCGCGAGCGGTCAACAAAAAGTCGGACATACAGACAGACTCACAGACAGACAAAAAAAATAAAGTATATATTTGGCTTTAGTATAGATAAATGCCCTCTAACTAAAATTTTCAAAATATATTCAATGTAAAGAATTGGACATGTTGCAGTTTTATTTGTAAAGAGATTTGTTTTTAATATGACAGATCATACTCGTAAGCGTTTAGAGTTTTTTTTTTATATACATTCTAATATCGCACCAATTAATTATATACGTCATCTTAAGCCGGGTCCAGACGAGTGTAACGTGTAATGTAATCCACTGCGTAATGTAATACGAATTCCACGTGTAGACGAGCTACATGTAACGCTCGCGTCGACGTTGCTCTGATCCATCGACTGTCGGTTTTTGTGCGAACAAAAAGACGCTCGCAGTGCTCGCAACTATTGGAAACTGCTCTTGAAATAGATTCGCGTAGACTAAATTACACGTAATCTTACATTACCCGTTACACATGTCTGGACACGGCTGTACATACTTAAAGAATTACATTGCAAAGGACTTATTACTGTAAAAAATCTGGAACTCGTAGTCTTTATTGTCATTATCTGCGGTAAGATAGCGAGAGAAGTAAATTAACTAATAGCGTCCTACAGGAATTATACAGCTTTAATAGCGTTTATCTCCCCGCAAGTTACGTAAAATGGTTATAAGGAAAAAAGAACTACTAAACGGTACTTGCAAGCCTTCGGGGTATTGTATGATTTTAGATATGTTGTTTTCCATTGATATAGAAATAAAAAGGAATGTCTATTGTCGTAATGTTGGATGCTTTTCACCTGTCATTGTTCCCCTCTTCTCAAATTCGTATTGTTTGCTTATTTCAAAATCTATTGATATCACCTGATGCTCCTTTGAAATAGGGTAACATAAATTTGACTACACACGGTACTTTGGCATGAAAATATATTTGTTTAAATATATTTCTATACTAGCTGACGACGCGCGGTTTCACCCGCGTGGTTCTCATTCCCGTAGGGATGCGGAGATAATATATAGACTTCGTCGATAAATAGGGTATATAACACTGAAATAATTTTTCAAATCGGACCAGTAGTTCCTGCGATTAGCGCGTTCAATTAAACAAACAGACAAACAGCCTTATATATTAGTATAGATATAAATTAGAATTTTAATATTTATATTTCAATATGAATATAAAGTGTACTTAGGTATATTACCTTTATAATTTATAATTTTAGTTAAATTGGCCTAATTTGTAAATAGCCAGCTAATCAGCATTTATGCAACGTGAAGCGATCAATCTCCATAATATCTATGGTCAACAAAGATCAGCTTGACCCCGTAGTAATCCATTAAAATAGGCTTTTAATAATGAATTTGAAAACAAAATTACATATAATAGCTTCAGTAAAAATAGACGTTATCTATACTTACTAACTTTCGATTTCAAGATAATTTGTAATTTCTAACACTTCTCTAAGCCCGCATTTCGATAAGCTCCCGGTATTGTTTTCACTCTACTCAACTACAAAATAGTTATGTATGAGTAGTCGGCTATATGCAACAATGTAATCATTTATATTTTGTTTTATATTGTCCCAATTTTATGGTGATAGAATTTAAATTCCATATTAAAAAGGGCTTAGTTTTTTAAAGGTTATATTACCATTATCTAAAAAAATCATATTAGTATTAACTAAGAGTTTGTGTTTAATAGAAGTTGTCTTTGCGGTCATTATAAAACATTGTTAGTATAAAACTTTATTTAAATCTATGTTAACAAGTTTCCAGGAAGTTAAAATTTTCTGATAAATTTTTGGTTCTCTATGGCATAATATTGTTCCAATGATAACGAATATTAGAGTGATATTTTCCGATGCTTCATTGGAAAGTGCAAAATGTTTGTGAACGGTTGTTACAGACATCATATTTTAGTTTTAACGTTTTATTTACTTTGCAGTGAGTTTGTTTCCAACAAACAATTCTAGTCTATTTTTAAAACTGCAGTTTAATTTTTGAATACTACTTTTTTTTTCAGTGATTTATGTTCAGTATGTGAGTTGTGAACAGAGGGAGACAGAAAATAGACACCTGTTTCCACTACTGGGCTATCTTCACGGTTACAAAATTGGACAGAACATTGCATATCAATTACCTCCGTTTGTTTTGTCACCTGTAGTGATACTGCCATCGATAAATCAACAGCAAAGTGTCAACGTGCAGAAATCAACCTCAGGAGATAATTACTATGAACATGGTGGATCGTTTCAAATTATATCTCCATCAAAACTTATACTAAACTTTACTGAAGATTATAATGACAAAGACATCGAAAAACCTGAAATAAAACAAACTACAAAAATAGATACCTTACAAAAATCTGATCTATTAGCTAAATATAATCAATCTTGTGATCATGACACATTTCGACAAGTTGTAACTTACGATACTGGGACTACAACTGTCAAAACAACGGAATTTAACAATGAAGATGAAGTACCAACAAGTAATATGACAAATAGTGAAGTGGAAAGTTTAAAAGTCACTACACAGGTATACGCTTCATATCCAACCGCAGTATACACAAATAAAAATATCAGTTCTATATCAATTACAACTTCATCGCTTCGAGAAATGTCTGCATCTACTACATCGTTGCAAAACAATTTAACTGTTACAAATACAGAAGACATACAAAGCATGAAAGAAAACATAACCGGACAAAAGAATATTACTGATAATATTAACTTACAGTCAAATGGTAGTCTAGAAAGTTCAAGTACTATTCGAACAACTGCAGTAGCATCTGAATTTAGAGGTTATTCATACAAAAATCCATGGTACAGTGCACTAGACAAGTTATCAATAACAACGAGTTCGTATACAAATTATGAATCACATTTGCCGCTTGCTTACGATGATCGATGGCAGAGTTTTTCCTCATCAAGAAAACCATATCCGACATCTGATTTCCGACCACTTGCTGGTTTGTATCATGATGGATTTTTTCACAAATATCCATTGAAGAAATCAGGATTTATTCCTTTGAATAGTAAATATTTGTATTATAATTAAAATAATTCAGCATACATAAAGTTATCTTAGTGCAAGAGACGAGTATTCTCATTCAGATATTCAGGTGTCCTTTAATGTAGAAGACGATTGAACAAATGATTTTAACTTATCGTTGTATTTCTAAATTTTCAATGGAGAACCCACTATGTTTATTTATAGCAATATTCGATTTTATTGTGTAGGTGTTTGCAATACATTCAAATATGCAAGAGAGCTTATTATAAAACTTCTTCATAGATAACTGTCTATTTTGAATTGATATTTGTTTAAAGTTTAAACAAATATTAAATTTTCACATGCTAATAGTCAGTACATCATTGCGTCAGTGCAGATCATCTTCATAATCATTCTACTTCAATTGACCCACTGGATTAAAGGCTTCCTTTTTCTTATAATGTAAAAAATGGAACCGACTTCAAAGACGTATTTCAGTTATTTTGATTTTAACACAAAATTACTAACTGAACCGATTTTCATGAAAATTAAATGGAAGAATTTTCTAAATTGCTTAATAAATTACGAAGTAATGGGGTAACAAATATAAAAAAAAACATGCGCGCCGGATTGAGAATCTCCTCACTTTTTGAAATCTGTTTCAAACTGTAGGTACTCGTAGTTACGCATTCCCATAACAAAGTGTCAGAGGAAACGTTACAAAGCTATCTTGATATTGATTATACGTTATGAATGCTCGACATAACCATAAATCCACGGAATTGCGGCAACGGTAACCGATATAACTTTACAAGTTTCTTCAAGCGCAATTGTCAGAATACTCGTAAAGCAAGCAGTGCCTTTGTGTCTCGTTTGTGACATTGTTATGTGGATGTGGATCGTTAGCAATTGAAGAGTTTTATGGCAGCATGGTTGAATGTGATCAAACATCTTACAGACATATTTTATTATCTTCATCTTCATGCCGTATAAAGGAGAAATTGCTCTCTTTATTTCGTATGTTCCTTAGTTCAAGTTGTTTTTGATTGACGAATAATAAATTCTTACGTAAATGTTACTGTTTCTTATTTATTTGATTGGTATTTTTAATATTATCGTCCATTCTAAGTACCTAATTAATACATTTTACGATATTATAATCAATAACATATTTATTATTTATTTTATTTATTTAGAAAGGAATTATTACTTTTTCAATTTAGCGTATTTTTCAATTTCATTTGTTCATTGTAGTAGGTACCTAAAAAAGAAAAGGTTTGGGATAATAGCAAATATAATAATTTATAATTACAATTTGTTCTAAGCATACATAACATCATTTGCTAGCCTGTCAGCGAATTGTATTATGTATATTGTATATGTAATATGCCTTTATTCCAGAACATACTATTACGAGTATAAGGGTTTTATAATTTCAGAATTAACCCCTTCTGAAGGCTGATGCATTGATCCTCATTGCAGGACTTGCATACTAAATTGATGTTTACAACTCTAACGGAGTTTAATATTCTTCGAGACGCTATCTTCGCTAGTTAGCGACAGGTGCTGTCCAGAATATCCTTAGATAATTAGCTTTGACAATTATTACTTCATCCCTGGGTTAAATTTTGTAATACAGTATGTAGATCCCTGTATTAAACGACCTTTACCGACTTTTTTATGCAACCCGTCAAACAAACTGAATATACAGCCTAAGACTGATATTACTACTTAACAAATGACGCTTATTTGAACATTTTAACTGTTCTTTCATCACTTTTTTGGGCCAGCAATGTATGAAAAATGGTCGGCCTTCTTTACTTATTATATTTATTTAAAATGCTAACTCCTTTTTAACTACCTGGTACCGTTTACATTTTATAAATACTAGCGGACGCCCGCGACTTCTTCCGCGTGGAACTCAGTTTTTCAAATCCCGCGGGATCCTCAATTCTCCGGGATAAAAGTGGCCCATGTGGTAATCCAGAGTAAAATCTATTTTCATTACATATTTCAGCCAAATTGCTTCAGTAGTAGCGGCGTTAAAGAGTGACACGCATCCATACAAAGGAGATGGTCCAAAATTGTATGGAACCCAGGATCAGTCATTGTACCCCGGCGGAAATAAAAGAAAATGAAATTTTCAACTATTTTTGATTATAGAAATCAACGAATTTACTTTAATTCTTTCGAAATAATGTTCATTGTCTCCTAAGAAATGCAATACTAGTAAGGTTATATAAATGGCGGATTGATGACGTTTTCAATACAGTAGTCGATTTGACGTTTGCTGTCAAGTGTCATGTCATAGTTGCTTTATGGGCGTCATCGTGATATAACTCAAAAACTTGGGTTTTAATTTTATTTAATTCTTTTTATTTAGAATATATATATATAAAATCCATGTATTTTTAAATTTTAATGATACGGGATACAAGAGTGGACCTGAAATGGACCACCTCCTTTTCGCGTTTATAATATAATTAGGATATAAACTGAACATTTTGAATTCGCAAATAGAATACTGAAGAAATTTGTATGCTGCCCTAACAAAAGCATTTTGACTATATATAGAGATAATACCAAATAAACGCTTCTAAAAGGCTAAGGTCCCGCTCCAGTGCACTCCTAATACCGATGCAAATAGCACTGGAATGCATGTTTACGAGAAATTTACTACAAAGTATGCTCTAATTCAAACCGTATTACATATACAAGTGTAAACGCTGCAGTTTCAGTATTCGGGATATTAACTGCCGGGCTTAATTAAAAAATACTGCCGACTGTACCTTTGTTAATTTTATGTCTGTGGATGTTGTGCTTGATCTTCATCAAGGGAACCCTACCGATTGGACTATTATCGTACCAACTCTTAATTATATTAAAAAAAATGGTAAACGTATTCTCAAAAAAAAAAAGGGAAATGAAGACAAATAATAATTAAAACGTTAACAATAGGTATGATTCCCGAACTTCATGCGAGATTTAAATAGTACTCGTATGTTTAACGCATCAGTTATTACAGTGTTTTAAATAACCAAGGTTAAAAAAATTGTGTTTAGTGTATTTGTTTGACAGGTTTCTTCACATGGCTGCACAAAATGACATCCTGAAAAAGCAGCATGTACGACCGTTATTATAGTCAGTCTAAAATGTTTTATTTGACATAACTGAACAATTCTCTCCTCATGACCGTCAAACTTCAATTTCAGGAAAGCATCAAATGATGATGAACATATTACAACCAAATGGAAATTCAAGTCGAAAATGATAACAAATCCGCTTAATATTCAGCGAAAAAGAAATATAGTTAAGTCGATACAAGCGCCTCTTTTATACGCGCAGGTAAACGTGTGGTAATGAAATCCGAGCTTAGCGCAGCGGGAGGGATTATTGAAGAGAGGCGTCAGGCTCACCCTCACTGTATTACATAAATGATTTATTTCCAACGCACTCGACATATTCCTGCAGATAACACCTGTGCCGAATTCAGATTTATGGTCGTGTATCGGGCATTAGCCGGGACAAATGTTATTGTAATTCCGTCAGCGTTGACGGTTGCACGACTTTCTGGTTTAAGATTTATTCTGTCATTAAATATTTAGCTCTGGCGCAGTTGTGGAAATATTGCTTCTATGGACTTTGTATTATGGTATTCAGTTATTTGCTTAAACGGTTTTACCACCTTTTGGTCAATGTCAGACAGCTTCACAAATTTTGGTTATCCACCCCTAGGCAAGTTGGCACTATGTCACTTTTGTTACTATATTCCCACCGATTCACCAATTTTTATGAAAATCGATGGAGGTTCAACGAAATCGGAGGTGAAAACCTTCATTCACTGTACTATTTCTGATTTAAGATTTATTCTGTCATTAAATATTTATTTATTTATTTATAGTCTGCTTTGACGGTTAGCTTCAGATTCTGTTCTAATCCTCAATATGTCTGGTTATTTTTTTTTTTCATTTCTATCACAATAGGTAGAAAATTAATACTGAACTATTTCAAGCACTCATAAAAAAATATTGAGAGTAGTTTCTTTAATACTTAGTATATTATAACATTCTATCTATTATATTACATAAATATGTAATAATTCACAATTATGTGATAACGCGTTTTCTTTTTGTTATTTTTAATAAACAGACGGAGAAATTCCACTTTAGCGTCGCACATTTTTCTTTTGACAAAATAAGAAATCTTTTGTAGGAGATTATAAAAACGTATCAAGATAAGACGTACTCCTTACTCCATCCTTCTTAAGAATAAGATGGATGCATAGTGACAAGAAAAAAGAATATTTTATGATTATTTATTAAAAGTATACAGTATTGACTAAATTATTATTCATTTATTTATACTTTATTTGTACACCACAACATGAGCAAAAACAAATAAAAATACAGAAAAGGGTATAGCATAGACATAGGATACAAAAGACGGCCTTAACGCTACGTAGCGATTATAGAAAGTTATTTTGTTTGTTTTCACCCCTACCATGTATGTAATGCCACCAAGGTCCCAATGTGGAGCCTACCGTAAAAACACTATCAGAAAAGATGAAAAAGGTGTGTGTGCATAATATGATACTAGGTATATTAGATTTGTGGCAGATCTTGTCCGAGGAAGTACTGCCGCATAATTCATGCCTGAAGGGTTTGGTTTCCAGTGTACGTAACTAATGCAGGCATATGAGGCTTAACACCTAACAGCTTGCCTACTTACTAATTTGGTCTTATTAACAACCTATTAAAATAAGTTGATTTTTGGGTATAATTCGAAGACTATGTATCATTTATATGCTAAAAATAGTAATTGAAGTTAGGTATTACAAAATAAATTGTTTATGACCTTAATCACAACAATACAAGTGATTTTCGTGATATTTAAGAGATGATTTGTTTTTGTTCATTATTTTCGTAATACATAGCATAAAATTAGTTTTTATGCTTATAAATGGTAAATTATATTATACATCACAGTATAAAAAAATATGCTTATATAATTTTTATTTCACTTTGAAAATGGACTACACATGTAATCCAGGCGACCACTCCAGTTACTTTTAGGTACCACTGTAGGATTAATTATACGTTAAACATCATATATCTTAAAGGTAAATAAAGAGCCGTGATAGCCCAGTGGATATGACCTCTGCCTCCGATTCCGGAGGGTGTGGGTTCGAATCCGGTCCGGGGCATGCACCTCCAACTATTCTGTTGTGTGCATTTTAAGAAATTAAATATCACGTGTCTCAATCGGTGAAGGAAAACATCGTGAGGAAACCTGTATACCAGAGAATTACCTTAATTATCTGCGTGTGTGAAGTCTGCCAATCCGCATTGGGCCAGCGTGGTGGACTATTGGCCTAACCCCTCTCATTCTGAGAGGAGACTCGAGCTCAGCAGTGAGCCGAATATGGGTTGATGACGAAATAAATGTTGACTCGACAATTATTTCTGAAGATTGTTACTCTAAATTGCAATCATTGGCAATTATGTTTTTGGATCTACAAAACGTCTAGATTTGTTAGGTTCCTGGAAATCAACAAAATTTAGTTTATTTTTTTGTAGGTACTCAGTAGAAATTAATCTTACAAATAAGTATGTTTCTACCTTAAGCATACATCTCTTTAACATGACAACAGATCTCCCACAACAATAATAACCACACAATAGCATTACAGGAAGAATATAATGTTATTATATACTAGAAATGATGTGAACTTTATATTATGTGAGTCGATTACAGGCTCCTTTGCCCATGTAGGGCACATTTTTATAAAGCGATATGACAAATTACGGGTGAAATTCTGCTTTTATAATATGAACACTCAGCTTGAGTTGTGGTTTTATCTTCTTACTGTGTTTTATCTCTGTATTATTAAACCATTGTACGTGTAATGGTCTCTGCAAGGAGTTTTAATGCTGATTTTTTTGTAGTCTCTAAATGTAGAATATTTAAATGCACATACATTTGATATTTTATATGACTGTAATTTAATGTGTGTGAGAAATTTGACAAAACTCATCTAGTAAGAACAAACAATCTGTCACTGTATGTTGCTTTTCTAGCTCGTTTAAAATAATTTACAATAGAGATGACCGGGATTCGATAAAAAGCTGATTACACTTAGAATTAGTATTCACCTAATTTTTAAAATGTACATTTAGTCTTCTTCATTCATCAATTATTGTCGATTAGTTGTGTTACTGTTAATTAGTCTTTTGAGAGTTAACAAAGGTGACCGACCATTTCGGGCCCAGCACATTACAGAAAAATACGTTGGAAGCCCTAAAAAATTTTGAAAAATTCTTTAATTTATAATATCCACAATTTGATTTATAATCAATATCCACCAAAAATATTGAGAATTGACAGTAGTTAATATGATTTGATTTTATGTGTTCTTTTCGTCGTGCATTTTTATAATGTAGGTAATACTTACCATTAAATTTATGTTGACTATGCAATTGGTGATCAAACTTAATTAAACCAGTTTATAACATATAATATTATTTAGTAAATAACACTAATTTAGACATTATAATTCGTCACATCTTTTATACCCAGCAATGTATAAAAAAATATCGGTCTTCTTTAGAGTTTTTAAGTTAGCCCTTCACTACAATATCACCAGCTGAGTGATGATGCAATCTAAGTAGGATGAAATCCACACCCCTTTCGGTTTCTACACGACATCGTACCGGAACGCTAAATCGCTTGGCAGTACGTCTTTGCCGGTGATAACTAGCCACAGCCGAAGCCTTCCACCAGCCAAACTACTTGGTAAATTATATATTATTCTAATTTATCATTAATGTACAATTCGATATACTTTATGCACCATTAAAATCCTTCGCTTGTCAACAGACGCTGTATCAAACGAGCAAAGTTTCGCTATGGTATATTCTGTTAAATTGAACGTCTCCTAGGCGGCGTATTCGCAAAGTTTCGTATAAACATCTCAGTGGAAAGGTAAACAAGTTTAGTTCAGCCCATTTTGACACTCCCGAGGAGACGTACGAACAAACTTCTGGCGTCGTCTAATTAAGAAATAACTTCGGCCTGTTCATTTCAATTTCATTCAAAGCATAAACAGTACTGAAGTTTGGTTGCGCACCCCATTATGCTGTTAGATTTATTGTTTAATTCGCTCTCACGCAATATTAATTCTTAATACATTGTAATAGAGATTACAATAACTAAAACTTAAATAGAGTCGTTTACTATCTATATGACTAATGCTAAATGTCGGATGGTAATGATCGTTATTTGTCATTCGTCATTGTTGTATAAATCATTTACTAGTATAAAAAGTGCGTATTTTGTTATAAAATGGGGTATTTGCGAGAGGAATGTTTATTTATACTATATTTTTTTTTAATTTAAAAATTATCCTGAGTTATTCAAAGAAATAAATACAATTACTTATGGATAATTATACCTAAATGTGAATTGCATCTAAGCCCGTACAATCCTTTTTTTGTGATTGAGTAATATACCTAAACAAATAAGCATAAAAATTGTATCTAGATAACTGCTCAAATTGCCTATTCAGGTCAGGATTACTATCCTGGGTTGGAATCGAGTTATGAAATATATGGCCGTTTTTTCTTTTACCTACTTATTACAAAGTTCGCTCCGTATACTCGTACGTACATATTAAGGGTTCATTTACACGGGCGGCAGCCCTACCGACGATCGCAGTCGACTGCAGTCAGTGACGTCTCGGCGGCAGGCGACGACGTCGCCGACTGCAGTCAGCGACGTCTCGTCGGCAGCCAACGGCAGTCGACTGCAATCGACTCTCGGCGGCGGTTGAAGGCGATCGCCCACTGCAGTCCACTCCCGTTAGCTGCCGCCGAGACGGTGACGTCTCGACGACTGCTGCAGTCGACTGCAGTCATCACTGACAGTAGTCGTCGGTAGAAGCTACCGCTTGTGTAAATGAACACTAAGAATCTAGTTGTAGTAAAACGTAGTGAAATTCTCAAAGCTTTTAGCATGATTTGTTTGAAAAAAGGTAAAATCAAAGTACTTTTCGTATACAATCCCGAAATTTCCATATCTAAATGGAAAACCGGCCCGGCACAATCAATTTATCCTCTAATATCCTGGAGCAATTTATACCACCTGTACAATAAATATTTATAATTCTCTCTTATCTTTTAACTTCATGAAAGAAATTATTAGACCATTTTGCAAAATATGTTATATCTTAAGGTCAAGCGGTGGAATATTACATTAGCACATTTTAAAAGATAACTACTGAGCTAGACCTCCTTCTTTTAGGCGAGAGGATCCACCCAGTGGCGTGCACAGGGTTTTTAAATATGGTATGCAGGCTCATAATGAGTTCTTAGGGGGGCATTTTTGCATCCATGGTGTGCACGCCACTGGATCCATCGCACTGCTCTGATGCGGGCAGGCGGGCTTAGGGTGTTAATGTGAAACTCTTTAACGACTACTTTCACATGTTAATGATAATAATAATAATAGTGCGCGACGGCTTAACGTGCTCTCCGAAGTACGTAGGTGTAACATAACTAACTATTAAGAAATTTTACCATCAAGAAAGAAAGGCTAGTAGTCTGAGAAGGATGACGTCACGTCTCGTGTTGTCTCGTGAAACGTTATTACAAATCCAATATGGCGGCCTCCTCAAGATGGCGGACTAGCTGTTTGAAATCCATCCTATGATATGGATATCAAATGAAAGGATTTTCTGTCAGGAATACGAAAAAAATAGTCACGTGACTTAAATACAATATGGTGGACGTCCAAGATGGCGGACAGGCTACTCGAAATGCACCCCATCATATGGGTATCAAACGAAAGGGTTCGCTGTCAGGAATACGAAAAATTTTGTAATTTTTAGTGCGTGCTAAAACCGTTTTTTATTAGTTTTTAGACTTTTATTTTTGTACAAAACGGTCCATTTGTAATTTTTAGTGCGTGCTAAAAGCTAGTGTTTTAGTTTTTTAAACTATTTTATTTTGAGCCCACTTCTGAGTAGTTTGCTAACTATATAATAAATATAACAAATGTACCAATGAACAGTAAGAAAAGTTAGAATGTAATCGTATATCATATACCTATTTTAACAGAACAGACTCATGCTGGTCCAATGCGGGTTGATTTAGGGTTATAATGTTTGAGTGTTTAACGAGGGACGCAACGAATTTACTTAAGTCTCTGAGGAATGGAATATTTATATACAAAAGAGACGTGATATATGCTTTTGATTCAGAGGGCGTAGGTTTGAATCCGGTCCGGGGCCTGCACCTCCAGCTATTCAGTTATGTGCATTTTAAGAAATTAAATAACAGAAGTGTCTCAAAAGGAAATGCATCTTGAGGAAGACTGCAAAGAATAAAACTGAGAATTTTCTTAAGTCTCTACTTTGTGTGATGTCTGCCCATCCACATACAGCTTGGTGGACTATTAGCCTAACCCTTCTCACTCTGAGAGGAGACTCGTGCTCAACAGTGAGCCAAATGTGGGTTGTTAATGATGATGATGATTTATATACAAAGCAGTAGCGTACAGCTAGTAAAACAAAAGTCAAATAAATGGTAGGGATATATTAAAACTTACTACTTAATCCTAAAAATCTCAGCTACTTTTAACTGTACGCGGATACTACGATAGACATCCCGGTAATTTTATACCCTTAAGTGCGAGCTCACGAGCTGGACAACCTTTGAAATTAAACGAAATTGTGCTCTATTTTATATTTTATAAGGTATATTTTAGACTGGAGAATATAGGGGAGATGTGGAGCAATATTTTGACATTGACAATATAGAAACTAGTAAAACATTCTGTAGCCGTAAAATAGTTTTGAAGTTTGACGTTTATAATTTTCATATTAAAATAAAATACATCTCAAACCATTTAAAACTAACCGCGGGAAACCTAGAGCGAGTGAAGGACCTTTTATTTTAGAACATTATCCAAATGAAAATGCGCCAGCACTACAGTCTAAATGTTAATCTTCTATTTTAACCCAAGAGCTATTTAATTCAGTTGAACGGGCGGCCATGCATCAAGAGTGACCCAGTGCTTCATTTCAGGCCATTAGGAGGACACTCCATTTAATGCGAATAAGCAATTGGCTCTAGCGTTTTAGTGCTCTTGCCAGGTAGTAAGTAATGAGGTTATTGCGTATATTTTTATTGCGACTATAGAAAAAGAGAGACAATTTCGCGTATTGCTTGCTGCTCTGTGTTGCTGTTGTCTAGTGATTAGATATTTCATGAATCATGTACCTACCTATAGATCTCGAGTCTTGTGTCTAAAAGTTAGGTTTTTTTATTATAGGCTAGCGCTTGACTACAATTAAGGCTGATGGTAAGCATTAATGCGGTCTAAGTTGGAGGAAGAGGAGGAAGAGGAGTGGTTGGCGCTCGCTTACCTAGAAGATGCCTATTCACTCTTGCTTTGAAGGTGTTCAAATTATAAGTATCAGGAAACACAAACGCCGGAAGGGCATTTCAATTTTTTGCTGTACGAATTAGAAGTATGGATGATAATCGTTTTGTACGAGTTGCCTGGACATCCACAGTATATAGATGCCACCGTTCGCGAGGTTAGGTAATGTTTAGACATTAATGGTATTCACAGACCATATAATAAGCGCTTTGGCTATAAAGATAAGAATAAATAGAAAGAGCATTTTCAAAACTAAAAATAACAAAATCGAATTCCGAATCGAAGGCAGATGTCACATCCACTAGGCTATCACATCTCAATAGTAATATACGACAATTAAACCACACGCAGATGAGACAATTGAACCAGCTTGTTACAAAATGTTTTCATTGTAAAGAAATTTCCGTTTCAATTTCGAGAGTCCTATTTCAATTTGTAGAGCGAACGGTAGCCATGTATCAGGGCGGGCCTAGTATTTCATTTCTGCCATTAAGACGGCACTGAAACTCCATTTTATCATGAAAAACTATTCGATATCGTAACGCTGTGACACGCAAATTTATTGCTTGTTTCGGCACGGAACTCTCGTGGAGCACGCTGTAAATTGAAGTCGCGATCTATACTGTGAACGCATGGTTTTATAGCTTTTTTTCATGTGTCCGAAAGATTGGCGTGCTCGTTCCGACGTTAAACGATTACGTTACTGTGAACTATACACGAGTTGTGATCTATGACAATCCTCTGATATTACGTTCTTTTAGATTTAGACTACGAGTGTGACGGCGCAGCAGACTAAATACTACTTCTGATAACGGAGAAGCCGTAGCCTCAGAGCAGGTTCTAAGCTTTACGTGTCAAGGATGGCAAATAACCAAAGTAACACTATTAATTGTTAGCGGAATGACCCAGCAAGCAGGGATCGAACCATAACCTCTCGGTGATGATTCCGGCCATTACCACTGAAGCATTCAATATTTAAAACTAGACTCAACCAAAGAGAAAGCATAAAACGTAATTCTTACATTCTATCTTCTATTTATCCGTATACAGACGAGTATACGGATAAATAGAACACGTACGAGTAAATAGGACTTCGTATGCTCAGAAAATACACGATATCGTAAAACCACAGAGTACCGTGACGGTTTATAGCATGTGATTGACGTTCCGCCAATCAAATGGTTTCCATCCTCCTTTCTAATACCTATCGCCTTTAGGCGCGGTGAATTGTGGTGCGGTATTTTTATTACTTGAAGATAAGTTAGAGGATTACTGCTATTTCATCCGACGTTGTAACGATGCAGTAATTTGCACACTATCTTGGAAGGAATCTAAGTTCAACCCATACTTTTACAGAGTTTGAAAGAATGCTAAAATAATTTAGTTTTGATGGTAACATTGATGTAGAATACTAAGATCTTGCCAGGACATTTAATAATCTATGGGTGGTAACTATGCATTTTCAGTGATGCAATGATGCATCTATGTTTAAACTTGAGCAATTCTTATTGGCTAGGTACCTTTTAGAAATGCGGAGGACTAACATATAGGATTTATATCACATCAGCCGATATACCAAACTACGTTTTAACACCCACGTAGATAACATAATTATGTAGATCAGCGCGCAAAATGTTAGGATTTGTTTACAGGATTTCCAAACCCTTCAGAAATCTCCAAACTATAAAGCTACTATGTACTAGCCTTGTCAGAAGTAAACTCGAGTATGGGACGATAATTAGTAATCCCTGCAGTTACCAAATTCACAAAGACCGCATAGAAAGTATTCAGAGACGATTCACACATTTCCTTTCCGGATTAGATGAAAGAGCATCCTACGCTACACGTCTCACAAAATTTAAGCTATCTAGTTGTCGGATCACCGCAAGCTGCATGACATTTTGTTCCTTTACAACTATTAAATAGGACCATAGACGATGCAAAGTTGCTGAGCCAGGTAACTTTCAATATACCCCGTCGTATGCCGCGGTACCCGATCCATCTACTTATACACAAATTCTGTAGATCAAACCTTGGTCACCACTCCATATACCACATACTCAATACCCAGTCTATGCAGACTCTACAGAGAACTATCCAAAAAAGTTAAGTCTATCGATGTCTTCTGTGACAAGATACATAAAAAAAAAAATACTTTTAAGAGCTCTACTTATTAGCCATCACAAGAATGGAAGACCTTTACATTTT
Source organism: Bicyclus anynana (assembly GCF_947172395.1). Taxonomy (NCBI): domain Eukaryota; kingdom Metazoa; phylum Arthropoda; class Insecta; order Lepidoptera; family Nymphalidae; genus Bicyclus; species Bicyclus anynana. Next base: position 6,695,208 of record NC_069096.1, on the reverse strand, counting down.
TAGACAATTCGTCTAAAAATGTCACCCAGTGAGACTCTGAAAATTTTCTATTTTAATTACAATTTAAAGGTCTTCCAAGAACACTCATTAGGAAACTTCAAGCAAAATAAGTATTTATTTAACACAAAGATAAACGCCTTAGTCAGATTACAGTGAAAAACTTACCAAATAATTATCCCAAATTCTTAGAAAGCTCCACAGGTTATTAAGGGTTTTATTTGAAATCAACGTAAAACTAAACTTTTTAAAGGCTTTATTAGGGTCGTAAAAAGAGCCTTTATCTCACAGCCAAGCGAAAATTAATCTTCATATCTCGGCCATTACAAAAACTTTCAGATTTTTCGCTCGTTCCTTCCATAAGAAACCTTTGTTTCACGAATATTAATTTTTGTATTAAAAACGTTCTAGAAATATCATGACACTTATATAACTCATGGCCGACCTAGAGACCTTAACTTGTTCTTTAACAGTGCTTTTTAAGGGTAACCACTAATCTAATTGACTGACTGGGGACACGATTTCTTATTATGTCAAGAAAAAAAAAACAAATTACGCTTTATATTTGATTATTTGAGGATCTGAACTCTTGATCGGCTACTTTCTAAAGCGACCACAGTCCAATTCGCTATTACTACTACTTCGCACTTACTTACTACTTACTTATTTTCATAAAATGGGGTTTGACGAGCGATGACGCAGGTAGTAGTGCTGTGATTCTCAACAGAGAGGTCCTCGGTTCGATATCCAGCTTCGGGATTCCGCGTGGAATTTAGTTTTTCACAAATCCCTCGGGAACCATGGATTTTTCGGGATAAAAAGTGGCCTATGTGTTAATCCAGAGTAAAATCCATTTCCATTCCAAATTTTAGCCAAATCGCTTCAGTAGTAGCGGCGTCAAAGAGTAACAAACATCCAAACATACACCCAAACATCCATACAAACTTTTGCGTTTATAATAATTATTAGTACGATAGGATAAGTTGAAGTTGGGAGAGATCACAGTAATTTTTTTAACCGACTTCAAAAAAGGAGGAGGTTCTCAATTCGTCGGAATCATTTTTTTATGTATGTTCACCGATTACTCGAAGACGTCTGAACCGATTTTGAAAATAGTCTTTTGTTTGAAAGGGTATGCTATCTTAAAGAACAGAGAGGTTAAGACGACCTCCGTGGCGCAGTGGTATGCGCGGTGGATATAAAAGATAAAGGTCCTGGGTTCGATCCCCGGCTGGGCCGATTGAGGTTTTCTTAATTGGTCCAGGTCTGGCTGGTGGGAAGCTTCAGCCGTGGCTAGTTACCATCCTACCGGCAAAGACGCATCGCCAAGCGATTTTATACGATTTTATGGCACGATGTCGTGTAGAAACCAAAAGGTGAGTGGATTTTTATCCTGCCCCTAACAAGTTAGCACGCTTCCATCTTAGATTGTATAATCACTTACCATCAGGTGAGATTGCAGTCAAGGGCTAACTTGTAAAGAATATAAAAAAAATGAAAAAAAATAATAATAATTAATCACTGTATAATTACAATGTTAAGTGTTTTTTATAATGATATTGCAAGCTGTAAGGTGGAATTTGGTGTTTATTTCAATAAGATCTGACTGTAACCTGAAATAATTTTGATCGATTGATTTTGATTGATTCACGTAGCCAGATGCGTTGGTCAGACCAAGTCCGCTCCACTCTCGACACCAAGGTACATGAGGCACAAGTTGCGAAAAGCTGTTAAGTAGCAAAATCGTTAGGAAGCAAGCTTGTGTTAGGGGTCACGACCCTCAGTAATAAGGAATATGACGTCAGGAAAAGGAGCACAGGTCTGATCTAGTGGTAGGCTGTGACTAGTTACCATTACCACCCTACCGGCATAGACGTAACACCAAGTGATTTGCGTTCCGGTACGATGCTGCGTAAAACCGTCGGAGGTATGAGTAAAATGAACTTGTACTTCTAAGTAAGCTCTCTCTTCCAAGTAAGCCCGCTTCTTTGATTGCTGAGATCAGAGTTTTTTTTATTCTTTACAAGTTAGCCCTTGACTACAATCTCATCTTATGGTAAGTGATTATACAATCTAAGATGGAAGCGTGCTAACTTGTTAGGGGCAGGATAAAAATCCACTCACCTTTTGGTTTCTACACGACATCGTGCCATAAAATCGTATAAAATCGCTTGGAGGTACGTCTTTGCCGGTAGGATGGTAACTAGCCACGGCTGAAGCTTCCCACCAGCCAGACCTGGACCAATTAAGAAAACCTCAATCGGCCCAGCCGGGGATCGAACCCAGGACCTTTATCTTTTATATCCACCGCGCATACCACTGCGCCACGGAGGTCGTCTTAACCTCTCTGTTCTTTAAGAAAGCATACCCTTTCAAACAGTAAAACCATTTTTGAAATCGGTTCAGGCGTCTTCGAGTAATTCCGACGAATAGAACCTCCTCCCTTTTTGAAGTCGGTTAAAAAAAATACTGCGATCTCTCCCGACTTCAACTTATCCTATCCTATTAATAATTATTATAAACGCGAAAGTTTGTATGGATGTTAGGTTATATGTTTCGATGTTTGGATGTTTGGATGTTTGTTACTCTTTAACGCCGCTACTACTGAAGCGATTTGGCTAAAATTTAGAATGAAAATGGATTTTACTCTGGATTAACACATAGGCTACTTTTTATCCCGCAAAAATCCACGGTTACCCAAAATTAGCGAAAACTGATGATTTTAATGATATGAATGTTTGTAACTCTTTCACGCCTCGACTACTCAACCGAATTAGCTGAAATTTGATATTGAGATATATCATAGCATGGATTAACACATAGGCTACTTTTTATCTCGGAAAAATCCATGGTTCCCGAGGGATTTGTGAAAAACTAAATTCCACGCGGACGAAGTCTCGGGCGTCCGCTAATCATTGAATAAAAAAAATATATATATCTGGATACCACAGGCTCTTGGTCTATATCTACGTTTGTAAAAGCACATTATAGATGTTGTTCGCTACGACAAGCTGAAGTAGCGATACGCGATGTACCGAGACAAGTGGCGCCGCATCAGTTCACTGTAGACTCGGATGATTGCCAACTTTAGAATTTGTTACGACACGTATTTACTCAAAAATGTTTACCAACTCTCATCAATAAACTTACTGCACCCTACGAGCTCGCTCAAAACACTTGTAAACAACGATTCCGTGTAAAGATTTCGTGTTATGTCATAGATATTTTTTCCTTTTTATAGGTAAATAATACTGTATAAGAATTGCGTAAATTTGTAAATACCTTTGTATATATGATATAACTATTTAATATTATTTTTTCTTCTCACGTTGTTTTTTTGTTGTTGTAATGTTTTACTTTAAGTTAAAGTTATTATTACCTATTGTTTATTTAGCCAATAAGGTTGTTGTGTGCTATGTTTGTAACGGCATCTGATCAACGGTTCCAACTGAAAACATATGTTTATTTTATGTTCATTGAAAATTTAGAACAGAAATTAAGAAACAAAAAAAATATTGGAAATATTGCGCAATCAGGGGAAGCCCCCTCAACTCAGGTTCTATATATACTAGCTAATTAGAAGTTATTTATAAAATAATTGCAGTAAATGGTTCAAGTATGCCGCTAAGTAAGCTGGTGTTTTGTTGGTTTAAGCCGTCTCTGAAATAACTATATTAAAGGACACCGTCTGTGAAACCTAAATCTTTATGATAATCTTACATGGCAATAATACATCATTGCCACGATTAGCACCGCCTTCAAACTGATCAGCGGGTAGAACATAATATGATTTTCTTTTTCGCTTTTTAGTTTAGTAGGTACGTTTTATGTTTTAAAAGTAGGTTGATTTTTTTATTAACTACAAGTTTTACTTCAGATACCAAATAAGTAACATTTGTTATTAATATAATAGCTTATTAAGCTAAACAACCAGATCGAGGACATTCTTGTGATACAGTAAAAAGTAGTTGAACATTTAGCAAGGAAAGTACCTGCAGTTCTTTATAAAACTAAGTTCAACATGGCATGAGTTGAGGAACTTAAATGAGCGTAAGATGTCCCTAACAACGAGCGGGAAGAGCACCTAACTAGCGTAACAGTTTCTGGAACGATCAGTAATTCCTCGTTACTTTAAAACTTGCACAAGTTTCATGTAAAGTCTGTAACAGTTACAAAGAAAATGCAGCGCATTTCAAGTTTTCACACTAATGGTACAACGATTCGCACGCTATCTGTTGTAAATTGGTTACTGAAATAACCAATTAATATTAGTAATAAATATATAATACAAATAATAATAATTGGTAGCTCGGATACCTCACAACAACATTACGCATTGTTTCGTCTCGATCCAATTAATACAGAAAACAAAACAAAAAATACACAACAAAACACTGATTTTTTTTGCATACAGTACTTACAAATGCAAATTAGTTTTTCACTATGATAGCTATTTTTAAATTATGATCATTAAAATCTCAGGCTGTATTGTGACTTTCAACTACATAGATTACACGATAACCTATCTCTTACGTTATATATCATCTAAAGTGTGCCGTTGTATAATAAGAAATGAATGACTCATAATTAAGTTGCAACCGTAATTGACACCCTAAAGCCAAGTATCCATTGGCGAGATTGGTTTCTATAGTTTGGTGTGAAGCACGCCATTTCCATTACCTTGTTATTACACTTCTATGGATTTGATGCTACTCATACTCCCGCATCTTTAGAGTTACATCACAAAAAACTCTGAGAGTGATAATTAAGTATTTGCACTCATTTTAACTGCGAGTAAACACGTAACACAACGATCCCTTTGCTATTTCCCACCATACAATGTGTTGAGAAAAGAAATATGACGTAATTTCGGTAATGCTTAGTTGTCGAGCCTCGGGGGAATGAAAAATTCAAGGGCCGGGGAACATTACCGCGCCACACTGCTAAGAGCGTTTTGTTTCACGAATATTCTTGCCAGAATGTGACTAATAGCCTTTACTTCTAGGTGCTTGTGTTTAAGTTTCTGTGACAGATGCTCGCACGAAAGTACCCATGTATGTACCTATATAACAACGTACGTAGTACGTACCTACTTAGGTTCTCAACCTTCATTTGGACGTTCATAATTTGTACTATTATGGTGAATCGCGGCAAACGTTTAAGAGTGAAATGAACTGTCACCGTACCCATGATATCTCAAAAACACTTTAGTATAAAATCAAACCAAATACTTTATTTTGTTTCTTTTGTAGCTGCACTTTTGAACCGTCAAGTTTGCCTGTTTGTTTGACTCTACTAATGCCAATTCTGCTGAGAAGAAACGGAAAAATATTCAGAATTTGTTTGTTTTAAAATAGTTGCCAATATTCATTATCATTTCTATTAATAAATAGGGCAAGAATTTGTTATTATTTTTAAGTCCAATTTACACTTTTATCATTAATTTATGTTTTTACTAAACATAAACCTTCTCGATAGTAGACTGAGGGTTATATTTTTTATGTCGTCAAGACCTTTCTTTGACCTTTCTCTCTGAATCCGAAATACAGTGTTGTGGTAAATTCAATTGAACTTTGAAATGGGTACTTTTCAAATTTTTATCGGTATCAAAGGCTTTTTTTCTCACACGTATATATGTTTCAAAGAAGTTTTCCGAATGTGAGTAAAAGGATAAGTGAATTTTCTTCAAGTGTGTCAGCTAAAGTTTTCGTGGGTTATGTTCGACACAATACGAGGATTTTATTCATATCATCATATCTTATTCACTTGGAGAGCTGTTCGAATATTGTGTAAGAAATACAAAGTACATATAGCGAATACATATATTAGCGCGAGTGAGTCATTCGATAGGTCAGCTCGTGTCGTCATGACCCGAGATAGTACGAAATGGTCAGAGTTAGGTGGGGAGTGGTAAACCGCTTGGGCGGCCTAGCTCATTCTTGTCGTGACGTTCGATCCGTCCACACCTTTGGTGGATAATATGGTATAGGATTTGATGGATTATTAGTTAACGAGTTTTAAAAGACGTCTTTAATCCTACATCCTTGGGTCACAAGTCCGGGACTTCACTCTAGGTTATATTCTCTGCCTTTCGAGAGCTTATTGGTAACATTCTTGGTGGGAATTGTTAGACCTGACAGATTTTCATTAAAGAATAGTACTTTGCCCTTTAAATCAGCCTCTGATGTCAACCCGTGTCTGACATAAGTATATGTCATATTATGATTCCAATAAATACTATTATTCGAATGATAATAATATGACAAACAAAAGACATCCGAACACAAATAACACAGTTGTTGACCAACGCAGTTCAGCTATTATTGATAGTAGTAATTTATTGCATCGGATACTCTATTCTAAGAGAAATGGAAATAGAATCTCAATGAGATTACTGACCCCAAAATTTATAGCCTTCGCTCCGGAAACTTTGACGGCTATTGATTTTTTAGAAATACAAGAGACGAATGAAAGGCAAAATTTGTACGCGCCTCTGACGTAATGAAGTTTTAGTCCAGAAACATTTATTTCTACTTGTTTAGCATTTTTGCCTGAAATATAACTGTTTAGCATTATTCTGGTGTTTTTAATATCAATTAATAAGTATAGATCCCAGCAAGAAAGTCGAGCAAAAATGGCGATCATCTGCACAGGTACAATTATAAATCAAAGTGTCAATGTATGCGTGCTCCGTGGTTGCCCAGTACAATAAAGATGCCAAAAAATTTAAAACTACGTATGCGATTGTAATGATACTATGTTCTGTTCCATGGTCCCATTTATCATAATACCAAACTTCATCAAAGTCTACTGAGCGTAGGTACTAAAGGTCAACTAATTGGCCGAGCACTATACTATATTATAATATACTATACTTATATTATAATCGTATATATCACCCCCATTTAAGTGACGGGTCTAAGCTCCAAATCACTCAATATAAAAAGATGGTCTGGCGCCGCAGCAGCCTGGTTAAAAAATATACCTACAATATAATATAACTTACAAAATTTAGATATTAAAAAAAACTGCGATAAAAAGCAATGAAATCAACGATTACCGCGAAATAAAGGGTAATTAATTATTAAAGTAGACAACTTGAAGAAAATTGAAAAAGCACAATATATATTATCATCATTCATCATTGACAACTCATGTTCGGCTTACTGTTGAACACGAATCTCCTATCAAAATGCGAGGGGTTAGGCCAATAGTCCAATTCGGAGAACACGCACACATAGAGAATTATGAGTGCGTGTGTATATTATAAATAAAATTCTCAGGTATGCAGGTTTCCTCACAATGTATTTCCTTCACCGTTTGAGACGAGAGAGATAATTAGTTTCCCGAAATGCACATAACTGAAAAGTTAGAGGTGCATGCCCCGGACCGGATTCGAACCTACGCCCGAATTAAAGTAATCTCTACTGGACTATCACGGCTCTACAATATAAAAAGCAATAAGTTTTTATGATACGCAGTAATGTAAAGTCACATTTTGAAATATGCTTCTATTGCAATATGCAGCATAAAAGTTAATTTAAAAAATCACAGCTCTATCACTTATTTATTATTAAGTATGCAAATAAATGGAGCTCGCGTGGATTCTATGACCTGGAAAATAAAATGGCTGCCCACTGCACAACCTGAAATATTCCAATATAAAACACAATCTGGGGCAAATCACGCTACCTTACATTTCCTTGAAGAGACTTGTGACCGCAATTCGCGAATTAGTAACACTCGAAATGAGTACAAAAAATTAAAACTACGGTCCACATAATACCTAGGTGCACATTGTAGAAGTCGACATTTAGTTGTCTTAAGAAAATGTACTGCCAGCCTTCTGGGCACTTTACCAATGATCAAAGATTCGACGTCTAAGTTTGTTCATATAATTTTATATTTCTTTTAATTATTATTAACTTATAACTTATTATAAAAATAAAATAAATCTTTAAATCTTTTTTCATCAAAACTTTATATCACAATTAAGTTGAAGCCCTGCCTCCTGTACTAATTATTACTGTGTTAAATATTTTTTATAATAAGTTTAGGTTAGACAAGTTACTAGTAATTTAAATAGTATTGTATTTAGTTAGTGTAAATAATTATAAAAGCAAACTTAAGTTGAATTAAATAGTAAAAAATATTTTTAGAAAATATATATTTTCAGCAACTGCGAAGAGAATTGTTTAACTTGGGTACAAACCCAGGTTCTTACCTGGGTTTGTATCCAAAACTTGATTGTACTCTTTCTAGAAACGCTAACGTTTTAAAAACTAAAACATGTATGGGGATGACATTCCTTATCGATGGGTCACGTGATCATCATATCAATCGGAACTTGGTTTTTACTATGGCCTATCAGAAACATCGTTTGAAGTTTATTAGAGTTCATTTTGAGTTTAATTAATTAATATTGTAACAATAATTAATAGTAAAGTGTTGTATAAGAAGAAACAACTTAATAGTCAGTCACTGTCGAAAATATGGTAATGATATTTTCGACTTTCGGCTTTTAAAAAATTAACAAATTAAATTATTTTAAAAAGGTTCTGGAAATCTTTTGAATCGTAAAACATAATCGCTTTTATAATTTGGTTCTCTCTTGCTGATTAAGGAAAAGTCGCTTAAGAAATATTTGCGCAATTTTAGCCTTTAATTTCTTATTTAGGGGATCAAAGAGAAAAAACACACTTAACTTACATCACTTAAGTTATTGGATATTATTACGTAAAAATAAAAACTTGAACTTCCTTGATTTAGAAATAAATATTAAATATGGTATTTTTAGCAGACTCAGAAGTGGATTATGACAAAAATAAGAAAACTAATGTCCAACAAAGGTTATAATTTACAACATTTGTCAGGACAACTTAATTAACAAATCAAACTGTAATCAAAACAAAGCCTAGAATGGAAGAGAATGACCTTGAGTGGAGTTGTGGGATCCCTTGACAGTTAACTAACACTTCCCTTTTCCACTCAAGTCACTCTCAACGCCTATCCCAAGTAACCCATAAAGTATTACACAACAAGAAATGTGGATGGGCCGAACGCCACGAGCACACTGAAGTCGACCGTACGTCGACGAGCGCCTTATATCGCAAGTTCCCGCCAACCGATTGCTACTCCTCTCTAACTGCCTACTTTTTACGGAAACAAGTCGCGCCATCTAGCATCAGTATGAGCCAACACGAGATCGAGCGACGTCATATACATCTCAGACTACTATTTCCTACTGTATGTTGATATGTTAAATTTTATACATATTTTAAGCTGTCAGTCCCAATCATTAGCATAAACATCTGAGGCCTTCGTTAGAGAATCAAATAATATCACTCTAGCCCGCCAACCGGTATTGGAGTACTGTGGTGAGTTCAAGCTCCACATGCTCATTCCAGTGAGGTATTGGCCTACAGTGGAAAATTAAAAAAATACATTTATTAATATGAATGAAAATTTTCTATTTATGTATTTTCTATGGTACCAGTAGGTATGTTAATAGGTTAAGATTGAAAAGTGTTTTTGCCTTACTACCCACATTATTCTATTTTTTTTAATTTTAAATTAGAATAATTGGGTTGAAGTATTTTTATGAATGTAAATAAAGCCTGATCCAATGCATGTGTTTTATTTATTATGTAACTAGTGAGTGTTCAAACCTGTATACAAATGTAAAGTAACGATTCAAATAAGGCAGAAGCCTTCTAAATAAACAAGCAGCTTTATCCTTTGACACAAAGGATCACACCTGAAGCAATTTAATTTCGCGTATCAATCCTGTAAAAGCACTAACACTCGATGTCTCCAGAGTGTATCCGTCTGCTTTCAAAATACACAATACACGTGTTTCCAAATTTGATGGATAAGGTACCTACTTTGTACAGGAGCGCTGTGCTGCGATGTTTTTATAACTCAACCATGTGAGTCTAAGTCGGAATTAAAGTTACGAGGGTTCCAAACGCCCATTGGTCCGAGAAGAGCCCACCACAAACTCAGTCCAGTATAAAAATTATTAAAAGTGTAACTCACTCTGAGTTACCCACATCCCTACTAATATTATAAATGCTAATGCTGTCTGTCTGTCTGCTACGCTTTCCCGCTTAAACCTCTCAACCGATTTTGATGAAATTTGGCACAGACAATCTTTAAACACTGAAAAAGGACATAGGTATTCAAGAGGTTGAAATAGAGGTTGAAAGTTTGTATGGGATTTCTCAATTTTAAAAGATAAAACCATGAAACTTTATATTTAAGCACTTGATAAGACATAATAAGACATTTGTTCTAGTGTTTTTGAAATTTCAACCTGTGAGGGGATGAAATAGGGGTTGAAAGTTTATATCGATTTTCACGCGGACGAAGTCGCGGGCGTCCGCTAGTAATTTATAACTTCACTCCAGAACAAATAAACGAATTTTGATGAAACTTGAAAGATTGACTATACTCGTAGAAAAAGCTGATTCATTTAGGTAAATTTTCGGAAAAAGTTAGATAAAATCAATCTTAAGTAAATTAAACAACTGTGTGATTGTTTTACTGTGTTTATGATAGAGTGTTGTTGATACAGCAACAGTGTCTTGTTATTGATGGGTATAATTTGATGGAACGACTCCACTTCGAAGGAAGTAAAATATATAGAATCACGCAATATACACCGACTTACAATTTATGATCTTACCCGAAACTTTTCATAGCTATAATTTTTCCTTTGGAAAAATATTTATTACGAAGGTCATTTACTCGTTTCTACTACAACTTTACAAGAAATGAATCGTTGTTCTAGTGGCTATCCTATGTAGCTTCGGTTTAAGAGATTCTGGGTTCTAGATTCCACCCGCGTAGTTTTCAGTCACATGGTAATATGGATACAAAAATGTATTCTAAATATATTATACTTGTTGCTAATATAGCAGGTGTTATTATAGTTGATAATTAGCATACTTGTACGTAGCACACAAACTCACTTTCGCATTTATCGATTGTATATTTACGTATCAATAATTAAGTCAATATTTTACGATGTCGCCTAATGGGCTCATTCGCACGAGAGTTAAAAAAGCGATCCGTATAAACCCAACATTGGCGGGCGTAGCGTATAGTATGAAAATAATCAATTATGGTCTATTTCACACAAATCAATCACATCAATTATGGTCACAAAATTGAAAATGTAACCCTGCTCGATGAAAAAGTGTCGTATTTTAAAAACGCTGTCGTGTGAACATACGTAGCTTGGCAAGCTTCATGACGTAATCAGTTACGAGTATGTGTAGCGGTCAACATTTTGCTGTCAACCCGTCCCCCGGCCATCAGGAGTGCTACGAACGAATTTGCCAAGCTATACCTGGCATTCATTAGTGGTATTTGAACGCTTTTTTAACGTCCGTTAAAAAACCATCAAGCGAACGAGGACCTAACAAAGTTAACAAAGCCCTATGTTAAAAATCCAGCGTTGGCACTTTCATTTCTTTAATTTAATTCATGGTTTATTTCCAACGCAATTTGAAAATGCGACTCTGCTCGATAAAAAAAGGCCGTTTTTTAAAAATACTGTCGTGTAAAAATAAAATTGTGAAGGCACTTGTTGTATACAAACCCTTTTTTTGTTTTGCCTACTACAGATTATCTTAATTAAGTAACAGATTATCAAAAAGTAACACTAATGGGAATCCACTGGCTCCCAAGATACAGTTACAGCTAGTTTGGGAGCCAGGGATCTACTCTTTTATTGTATTAGAAATTTGTTACTGTGTGATCAATAAATAATTTTTATTTATTTTATTTTATTTTATTTTTTAACGTCCTTTAAAAAAACTCTCGTGCGAATAAGGGCTTAGAGTCCGGCTAAACATATATATAAAACTTTTACAATCCGATATATTTTTAGTATTAATCACGGATATAAGAAGCGCTAGCTGTCGCATTTTATATATGTTCTGTGTATAAGTGTTATTTAATTTCGTCGCCGTCGTTATCAACCCATATTCGGCTCACTGCTGAGCTCGAGTCTCCTCTCAGAATGGGAGGGGTTAGGCCAATGGTCCACCACGCTGGCCCAATGCGGATTGGCAGACTTCACACACGCAGAGAATTAGGAAAATTCTCTGATATGCAGGTTTCCTCACGATGTTTTTCTTCACCCTTTGAGACACGTGACATTTAATTTCTTAAAATGCACACAACTGAAAAGTTGGAGGTGCATGCCCCGGACCGGATTCGAACCCACACCCTCCAAAATCGGAAGCAGAGGTCATATCCACTGGGCTATTTAATTTAAGTACATAATAATAGATATAAGGTCACAATGGAGTGTTGTTGACACAGCAACGACGCGGGGTTATTGATGGGAATAATTTATTGCACTGGACGGAGCCACTCCAGGGGGAATGGAAATAGAATCACGCAAAATACACCGCCATGGGATTTACGATCTCCTCCCGATCCATTGATGGCAATAATTTTTCCGTAGGAAAAATCTTTATTCACAGGTTTATTTGCAAAAAACTTGTGGAAAGTGTTCATACCGAGTACAAATCAAGAAGGAAGGAATTAACTTGCATTTTTTTCTGTTTTTCCGTTCGAATATCGCAATTTATTCTCTGGAATTCAATTAAGTGAAATTTTGCATAAGTAGGTAACTGTAAAATATGTGGCACCTACTTATAATTAAACTGTAATAGTTTAAATTCTACACATTAAAGATATTTTGAAAATTTTAGTTGGAGGGCATTAGGTATAATAGAATCCGAAAATACGTTTATTTTACTTTTTGTCTGTCTGTTCGTATTTTTTTGATCGGGCATCACGCTAAAACTACTGAAAGCTTACATCGATTTCCACGCGGACGAAGTCGCAGGCGTTCGCTATTATTATATATTTTTAGTGATCCTCCTACGTAACTGGGATCTCCTGATCTATCAGGAGATACCGGTTAAAATAGCCATATTACTATAATATCTTGGGTAATTTGAAAATTCTAAAATATTAAGGGAACTTATACCCTATTTTTCAATTTATATTTTTGCAACATATAAGAAATATCCTATCTTTTATCCAGGGTTTAATCAATGATCATCATCACATTCATTAACAACCCATATTCAGCTCACTGTTGAGTACGAGTCTCCTCTCAGAATGAGAGGTGTAGGCCTTAGACAATTGAGAAAATTCTCAGGTATGGAGGTTTCCTTACTATATTTTTCCATCACCGTTTGAGACTCGTGATATTAAATTTCTTAAAATTTACATAATAATGAAAAGTTAGAGGTGCATGCCTCAGAACGGATTCGAACCTACGCCCTCTGAATCGGAGTCAGAGGTCATATCCACTGGGCTATCACGTCTCTCAAGATTATCTAGCCTAATTAAGACAAGAGATTTAGACGACAATGTTGCTATAACTTATAAATAAATTAAAAAGCAACATTGTCGTTTAGTATTAGTTTAGTATTAAGAAATAACGTTTTAGAATAATATTGAATAAGACGAATATTTTATAATGTTATTGGAACTATCCCTGTGCGAGATATATTTTCATAAAGCACAGTTAGCATTCTAATAACATTTTCTTGGAATTTCACAATGAGCTCTTGTGAAAAGGCAACCTTAGCAAGGCAACCGTCAAAGAAGATATTTTTAATAACCAGGAAGATATTATTATGAGTTTTCTTCGATATACGTTCCTGAGAATTGCCTGTAACTAGATGGAGTTTCACAATTTACATAATATATCCTTCATTTATAATTTAGTCATCCATTAATTTCTTAGAAGATTGAAAATCTTCAGAAAATTTACGAGCAGGTATTTTAAAAATGTTTCTTACTCATTTGGCACAGAATAGATTACAGTCTGTTAAAGACAAAAGGCTGCTTTTTGTTTCGACATTCTCTTATTTTAATTTATTTTATTTATTTATTAGGTTTATTTACAATAACTTAAACTAACTAAAATAATAAAATGTAACTAAATTATAAATCACTATAATACACGTAGTAATTATTTACAAATAAACACAGCATGAAATAAAGAAGAAGAGTAAATAAAAGATAACTTAAATATCACAAATAAAGAACATACCCACTAGTAATATTAACTGAAAAAGAAGAAAAAATGGAAGAAAGAAAGAAAATGAAATAAGATGAGCACATTTTAGTCATAAGAGTACCAAGTAGAGATGATTTTTTTAAAACTATATAATGATTCAGAGTAGGTAAATGTTAACTTTAAATTTCATACGTCTTCCAGTATATATTTTATTATACACTAGTATTTGCCGACTTTACCAAAGTGCCTCTACCTACGACCCGGCCTCTTCGTAACGGAAGCTGTGTGACGAGAATCGGAAATAGGATCGCAATGTTTTGTGGTTATTTCGATTCGAAGCGAATTCAGAAATGGGTAAAGTTTCTTCAAATTCAACACGTCGCTGTGTCGTTGGTTTATTTAGCTGCTGTGTGAATTATTATTATTATTTAACTATTTCTATCTATCAACCCATATTCGGCTCACTGCTGAGCTCGATGAGAGGGGTTAAGCCAATAGTCCACCACGCTGTCCCAATGCGGATTGGTACACTTCACACACGCAAAGAATTAAGAAAATTCTCTGGTGAGAAGGTTTGCTCACGATGTTTTTCCTTCAACGTTTGAGATACTTGATATTTAATTTCCTAAAATGCACACAACTGAAAAGTTGGAGGAGCATGCCCCGGACCGGATTCTAACCTACACCCTCCGGAATCGGAGGCAGAGGTCATATCCACTGAGCTATCACAGTTCATTTACCTATTTAAGTCATACATAATCTGAGGGTATCAATAGATCTGGAAACTGAAGATTGTATTTAAACCAAGTCAGTGATCGTTTAGAAAAATAACATATTTACTTCCTTTCTTGCTTTAGCACCGCAACGAAATATGTTTTTGTTAAGTACCTGAGTATAAATTGTATTTTTATGTATACTTCCAATTCATTGTACATGATAATCATAGCCGCCTTTATTTTCAAAACTAAGATAGAATCGATGTATTTGCACTTGATTTAGTAACTTTTTTTTTTTTTAATAAAATAAAACACATAGAATACATAATAGCCAGAAGACAGTCTGTCTTAAAAATCTGTTTGTAATTCTTAAAATCCTTTAGTGTAATATTATATTTTAAACCTCGTAAATCTACCGGTCCGCCGGTTCGAATTGCATAATTGTTATAATGTAAACTTATTTTTTTTAAACAAATATACTTAAACAATACACATCACTATTTAGCCCCAAAGTAAGCATACAGAGTAGCTTGTGTTATGGGTGTTAAGATAGTTGACATTATAATATTAATATACAATTATATAATACATATAAATACTTATATAATGTATAAATACACACAGACACTGGAAAACACTCATATGCTCATCACACAAATATTTTCCAGTTGTGGGAATCGAACCCATGGCCGTGGACGCAGAAAGCAGAGTCACTACCCACTGCGCCACGCGGCCGTCTAACTCAAATTCAAAAATCATATACAGAATCAACATAAATCAAGTACAAAACCAAATATACGCTTGGCAACGAAACGTTAAAATCAATGAAATGTAACAAAAATTGAATCAGCAATTGCTGCACGAGACGTACCCTTGACACGTGTCGGGACGAGTCGGAAATACGAATTAGGTGGTGGGGCGATTATTTTAACGATTCAAGTCTCTGGAGATTCTGTATATTATGTACTCTTTATCTGTCTGGAAAAATGCTTTCCGAGACGATACGAGATAATCCAAATATGTGCGAGGTGTGGTCTTTCGTTGCTGTCTTCTTACCTTCTCTTCTAACTTTCTTAAGCATTATTTAATATAAAATTTATAAATGATATTCAAGTTTTGGAATGGATATACTGAAGAATATAAATTCTTCTCTATAACTCTCGTGTATGTTCCGGACCTGTAGCCCCGTGACTCGTCGATTCTCTTTCTACATACGCTAACGCTTCGAAAATTTTTCGAAAAAGATCGCTTTTAGCAATAAAACCGCCTTTGCGTATTTTACTTTTTTTTTTCTTAAGTTGTTCTGTACATTTAACTTAAGCCCACATTAATGTAAAAACTTTAATTTTTATGCAGTGTTGGGTTGTTTCAACTATAAACTTTGGGGCTTGAGTAAATACTTCATTCTGTGGAGCATACATTTTTTATTTGACAAAAAATTTATTAAAAAGTTTAACACTCAAGAGATTGGTTACAGTTTTTGTAATTCGATCATAAATAAATTGTGAAAAAGTTGGCGTAAAGTAGAGCTCAACATAAAACTTTTTAGAAATAGCGACAGTCATAGAGAATAATTGTTCTACTATACTTCTATTTATAAATATATATTGCTGATGTTGCTATGAACTTTATTAGTTGTTTGTACTAACTGTAACTGTAACTTGCAATATCGCTCGTATACATATATCAGTGGCGAAGGACGAAGGTAAGTCGTCCCAAAGAAAAGGATATTCATACCGCTTGATACAAACTCCGGTTTCTCATACATCCATATTACTTGGATAACATATTTATTTCAATAATGAATATGTATGGTTTTTAAAAGGTAACCCGGCGGGAATCGGCCTGTATGGACTCTTCGCTGCTGATATTTATTGGTAACTAGGTGTTGTCGTAAACTAGCTGGCGGGTACGACGAAGCATCTGAAAGGATTCTTGATAATTCCACTTTTAAGTTGGTAAAAAGAGGTATAAAACTTGTTTGGGAAAACGTTTTTACTGACTTATAGATGAATCAAAATAAAACAATATTGTCTTACAAAAAACTTTTTTTAATTTTATATTGGGGTACGGGATGCATTGTTCATTGAGTTTTTGCACATTGCGAAATGTGTTCTAATTCTTTGTTTTACACTATCAGTGTGTGTGTGTTTGTGTGTCAATTATAGTTAATTTCGAACATACAAACAGAGGCATTTACGACATTAAAATATACTTAAAACACAACACATACGTACCTATAACGTAAGTATTACGTATGTATTTACGTATTTATGTACATTTAAGTTAGTAATTCTCAGACATAGACATAGCTCAACGAGTTGCGAAGCTGAAGTGGCAATGGGCGGGGCACATAGTGCGAAGAGCCGATGGACGTTGGGGTCCCAAAGTGCTGGAATGGCGACCCCGCACTAGTAAGCGCAGTGTTGGCCGACCCCCCACCAGGTGGACTGACGACATCAAGCGAGTCGCAGGGATTCGCTGGATGCAGTTGGCTCAGTATCGTGATGTTTGGAAGTCCCTACAAAAGGCCTATGTCCTGCAGTGGACG
This sequence comes from Bicyclus anynana, assembly GCF_947172395.1. Taxonomy (NCBI): domain Eukaryota; kingdom Metazoa; phylum Arthropoda; class Insecta; order Lepidoptera; family Nymphalidae; genus Bicyclus; species Bicyclus anynana. The sequence goes on along the minus strand of NC_069096.1, from coordinate 6,677,891 downwards.
TCCATCGGCTGATATGATGATGATGATGATGATGAAGTTAGTAATTTAAAATATAAATTATTTTGCATCTAATAAACGGGAGCGAAACAACTGCCTGGGTATGTCAAACGCCAATCTTTCCTGCAACGAATGGGCTCGGATTGCGAAGCTAATTTTCCCACTGACTAGATAAGTAGGTAAGTGGGTAATTTCACGCCGAATTAATTTCCAAACAGATCATATGCCACTTGACATCTCAATCTGCATTTGTATAATCGCGTTGGTAAATTGATGCGCTTTACTTAATCTTGGTTTAACGTTTACCTACTATTTAGATTAGCGAAAGCTTGCAATTTTTCTCGCTCAATTTTACAATTTTCTGTGAAAACTTGACCCATCTAACCATCAAGCATTGGGCTTGATGGTTAAAGAAAGAATTTTTTTTTTAATCTAAAGTTAAAGAGTACATAGTACTTATACTTACAGACATAGACTCTCTTCCATTCTTATTCAAAGAAGGATTCTAAGATATTATAACAATTTTCATAGAGATCAGACAAAAATTGCTGTTTAAATGTCATTCAACATTTTGTTCTTAGATGATATTAAAAGTTTTTGCCATCAAAGTTTTGTTTTATTTGTAATCACTATATTTTCTTATTATAGTATATAGCTCTTATAACTATTTAAAAAATTAGTTTAACTTTAATGATGATGGTTAAGTATAATATTACCTGACGTTTCGAAAGAGCTTGTAAACTAAGCCTATTTGAAATAAATGAATATTGATTGATTGAGATTGAGAGCCGTGATAGCCCAGTGGATATGACCTCTGCCTCCGATTCCCGAGGGTGTGGGTTCGAATCCGGTCCGGTGCATGCACTTCCAACTTTTCAGTTTTGTACATTTTAAGAAATTAAATGTGTCTCAATCGGTGAAGGAAAACATCGTGAGGAAACCTTCATACCAGAGAATTATCTTAATTCTCCGCGTGTGTGAAGTCTGAATATTCGCATTGGGCCAGTGCGGTGGACTATTGGCGTAACCCCTCTCATTCTGAGAGGAGACTCGAGCTCAGCAGTGAGCCGAATATGGGTTGATGACGACGAATATACGGTAATTTAAATAAGAAGTACATTCTGGCATTTTAGGGCCACTTTTACGATCCCAATTCTCAATAGAATATGACTAAGCTCGCAGTTAATAAACAACTAAACATTCTTATCTGATAGTACTACCCTTTGAACAATGCCCCGAACTCTAATCGAAATAGAGGACTACGAGTATAATTAATTCCTTTGATTCCTAGAGCGTGTTTTGTTCATTATCCGTATCTTGTATCGCTTTGTTTATTGTTTTACTGTATAAGTATGAGGTACCTATTTCAAGTAATAATTAAATGTGTCTGTATGTGCCTTTTACTCGATAAATCCAATTCAAATACATTTTTCTCTTTCTTATTATAAAAGAAAGGTTATAATTTAAATGTGTCTTTATTGTAAAAATTGTTTATCAAAATTTGCTAAGGATGATTTCGTACAAGATGCAAGACCGGATGTTTGCTGCTAAGAATTTCATTTATTTAAGTATGATTTGATATATGTGTATGTATCTGTATATCCCGTATAATATTATATTCTAACTAGCGGACCCGGTCAAGCTTCGCTTTGACTAATGTGAGCTTCTTCCCTACCCTGCCCCTGCCCATCCCCTGCCCCTACCCTGCTCTAACCCTTAAACTTAAACGGACCAAACCATTTGAGTTAGTGATTAGTGATAGTGTAGTGTTAAGTGCTACATGGAAGATCACGTGAACAAAGTGACCTAAAGACGTAATAGCTAGTGAAAGAGTAAGATTAAGTTATTGTACATTATCTTAGTATAATAATAATTTATTATAAGTTTAGGTTAAAGATACTAATTAGTCACATAAGTAGGCTAAATCGTAATTTTATGAAGTACCAAATTGGTACTTTACTTTACAATAGAGAAAAAAAATATATAATTATGATAAATCATAAAATCCGCTATCTTAGTAGGCCATAACAAGGGTAAACCCACCTACTTTGGGGTAGTGATGTGTGTGTATTGTGTAAGTATATTTATTAATTTATTATTATTTATTAAACATTATTTGTCGCTGTCAAAGAATAGATAGGATGCGAATCCACGCATCATCATCATCACATCAGCCGATGAACATCCACTGCAGGACATAGGCCTTTTGTAGGGACTTCAAACATCACGTTCCTGAGCGAGGTCGCCATGCCAGCACCTTGGGACTCCAAACCATGCATGCAAAGCAATAAATGTAGCCACATGTAGCCACAAAGAGCTAATAAATGTCTATGAAAAGGCTCATAAAATCTCTGATCGTGGAGAGCTTCTAAAGAAAGAGCACTATGCAGGCTGTTGGGAGTTGAAACAAAGAAACGGTAAATACATGTCAAGCTCCGAGAGTGAGTAATGAACGTTCTCGGGAAACTTTTCAAGTTTATGCTTTGTTGGATCACAGTGGTGTGTAAAATGAGAATATTATTTAAATTGTCCTTTGCGAAATAAAACTAACAAAAAAATGCAGTGTTTCAACTGTGTTTACTGCTGAAATTGTTTTTTACTTTTGTCTATTTTATCTTTTATTGAAAGAAACAATAACAAAATGGCAAATTGTGTTTTGATTTGGATGACAATTTGTATTTCAATAGAAATCGTATTATGTTAACTATATGAAAACTCTATATCAAGTGCGACTTAGCATATTCCTACTGAAGCTTACAAATTCGTAATATAAAAGGCCACCTTTATTATATCCATTGAGTTAGATGTTAATGACAGTTCAGTTGAAGAGTAAAAGTTCTTTGTAAGTGCAAAAAGAACTTTAGAACTAAAGCTAAGTTGAACAAAAGTAGTAAATGATGCAAGAGCTAGACAGAACTACGAGCATACTCGTAAATAAGGTTCTTATTGCATGCTCGTAAGTTCCTACATTGTTTATATTTCGAAGATCACTATATGGTTAGAATGAAAACGACCTTAAGCTTATGTATAAATTTTTATTTTTTTCTCTCATTTAATTATTATCGATGCTTTTATAAAGTATGTATAATTTAAAAGCAAAATTTAAGTTAATAAAAATCCATTTCTCACATTATAGGTGAGAGGTTGAGGGGCTAAGCAACTTGCGGTCAGAGCTACAGAGTTAGGAACCCCCTCGCAATTTCCGCTGTCTCAAGAATTACCTTCTGTATCTACCCGAACTTTGATCAAACAGCCTCGAATGCTTCTTAATGTGTTGGTTACAGCTTCTGTTATTATCTTGGCCTTTAAAAATTACTCACAAATGATTCTGGCATCATTATTATTGGTATATTTTAACCCACTTACTACAGAACCAGGCGGCTCTCGTTATAGGAGCAGAATTATGGAGCTTAGACCTAATACGCTGATCAAATGCGGGAAGGTGGTTTCAGGGTGATAATGTTGAATCCATTGACGACAGTTATTTTGATAATAACCGGGACCGTCGTAGTGTAAATAAAAAAAAATAAAGTAAAAATAAAAAAAAAACCTTTTATTTATTGTTTTACAAGTAATGTGTACAACTAAAATACAATTTAAACTAAATATACTAAAAATAAATTTTAAAAACATTCCAGTGGTGAAACAAGAACCCTAGATGAGGGTGTAGGCCTCCTCCAGTGCGGATCATTTCTGCCGATCTTTGGCTAGTTTAACCCACGTATTGCAAGCGATTTTTGCAATATCGTCGGACCACCTACCAAGTAGCGGCCAACTCGCCTGTAACCCGAGGGGCCTGACCACGATGTCTTGTTATCCAACGATCGTCACTCATCCTTGCTACATGGCCTGCACATCGCCATTTTTGTTTTAGAGAGTATTGGAGAGCATCTGTAACCTTGGTATACCGTCTAACCGCCGTAGTGTAACACAAACGATTTCCTAACTCCAGGCTTAGAATTTGAGCTGAAAATTTGAAAGAAGAAAGAAATACTAAGTTTCTCTTGTTCAGACCCAGGATGTTAAAACATCATAAGAACTCATTATGCGAAATTGATGTTTGACTAAAATATCGGTTAACTTGTTTGCTAAGATCAAAGGGAAAAATGTTTTCTTATTTTTAACGCTGGAGAATATAATTTGATTTTCATGGAGGGACGTCGGCAGTCGATTTGCAACTTTTCCCAACTTAGGGAGTTGAACTAATTTTTTAATTTACTTGCGCAAGATTTTATTTTGTTTATGTTGAAATCTTGCAAATTGATTAAGTTTTACAACATTTTTATTAAATATTGGATAGAAGCAGGCGTTACTTTGCGGAAGTTCATCATGATTATATAATGATTTATTTATTTTGCTATCATCCGCGAAAATTCGGCGAACCCATGCGACAACGTCACCCAGGTCCGACAAAATACTCTCTACGTGTTTCACCCCGAAACCGGAGCATCCTCAGGAGATGTTGACTCTACAACGTGCAATTGCAAAGTGTCGATTTCGACCTTTGCTTCGTCTTTTATAGACCAAAAAGTAGGTGGGGCAAGAGGTGGGCGTTGCCAAGATACTCATAATATAAGTGATTTATCTCGCATCGCATTCAAACATTTTTATTAGTGGTGACTTCGATAACTCTATTTGTTCATTTAATAAGGTAATTCCTGACTTATTATGTTTTATTATTTCTAATTGTTCCAAAACGCATAGTCGTAGGCCTTTATTGCAAGTGTGTAAAATGTCATACATATGATTATCTGCCAGCTTATGACCAGTATCTAGGAGATGCTTTGCAAAGTGCGACCTTTGTGGTGAACGGCGGATATGTGTTCTTTGTAACGTGTATCAAAACTCCGACCGGTTTGACCAATATATGTTGCATTACATTCAGAACATTGCAATTTATAAACTCCCGATTTATGTTGCTTTTCTAGTTTATCTTTACCATTGCAAATATTTTTAAGAGAGTTATTTGTTCTGAAAGCCACATTTATATCATGCTTTCTAAGTGTTTTTGCAATACGTTCCGACACTGGACCAAAGTATGTTAGACTAGCTTTAAATTTTTTAGGTTTTTCTAATGGAATTCCATAAAGTTCTTTTCTAATCAACACCAATTGTTTCTTATTGATTATTCTATTCACAATATTCGGGTTGTATCCATTCGAAATGGCCATGCGATATATTATATTTAATTCCTTGTTATACTGATCACTAGTTAGAGGAATGGACATCAGTCTATGAACATAACTATGGAAAGCTGCTAATTTATGTTGCCATGGATGACAAGATGAAGCTGGTATGGTTATATCTGTATAAGTTGGCTTACGATAAATCCCAAAGTGATGTCTATTATTAACTCTAGTGATTGTTACATCAAGGAAATTTAAAGAATTATTCTGTTCTATTTCTAATTTAAATTTAATTTTTGGGTGCAAATTGTTTAATTTATCTACAAAGACATCCAATTGTCTGTCCGTTCCAGTCCAGCATATAATTATATCGTCTACATATCGATAGTAATATAAAATGTGATTATTTTTAACAATATTTTTATTTTCAAAGTCATCCATAAATATGTCAGCCATTAAGGGACTCAAAGGTGATCCCATAGCTAGCCCTTCATTTTGCTGATAGTAATCATTATTAAATCTAAAATAATTTTGTTCCATACATATATGTGTTAACTCAATCAACTCTGCCATTTCAGTAGGATGCGTTTTATTTATTTCTAACAATTTATTTAAAATGTCCAGTGTTTCGTTTAATGGAACATTAGTAAATAAGCTATCGACATCTAATGATATTAATTTACAACAGTTAGGTAAATCTATATCCTTGATTTTGGTGACTAGTTCAACAGTGTTTTTAAGTGCAAATACTGGCCGAAAAGAGGTTTTTAGTTTAATTATACTATTTAATTGCTTTGCTAGTTCATATGCTGGTGCTCCAATATAGGAGACAACTGGACGCATTGGGATGTTATCCTTGTGAATTTTAGGTAAGCCATACAAAAGTGGGGCATGAGTGTTCATTACAATAGCCTTTTGTTTAGATGTACATTTGGGGAATATAAACTCTGATTTATTTATAGCTAGTCTAACTACTGCAGCAAACTTTTTAGTTGGATCTGTTGATAATTGATGGAATTCGTCTCCAAGAAGTACATCTTTTACTTTATCCACATACTCGTCCCGTTTCATTATTATAACTGTATTACCTTTATCAACTTTAGATATTACAATATTATCTCGTGCAATAGTGCTCTGTAACGATTTCAATATTTTCATGTCCTGATTAGGTATTGTGAGAGTGTGAGTGTTATTGATATCGTGCGCTATAATATTTTTAACAATGTCCCCTTTCTTATGAAGTGTTATAGCTAATTCTGTATCTACTGCTAGTGTTTCAAGCGATTTTTTAGAGTTTACAGTTGGGATATTGAATTTTAAACCTTTCTCTAAAAGTGTCATCTCATGGTTTGAAAAAACCGTATCAGTAAGATTTTTAACACGAGGATAGAAATCGTGATCAGTGTTGTCAGTTACTGTATTGTCATCTATTACTAGTTGGGATCTAGAGGAACTAGTTTGTAAGAATTGTAATTTCTTTTGCTGAGTAATGTATTTTTTGTGGCATTCTATTGAGGCAAAATCCCTTGCTTTGCTATCTAACAGATCAAATTCTACGTTATGTAATTTATATGTGAGTTCAGAGTATAATATTTTTAAATGTAGCTTCAAATTATCTCTAATTGTGAACCAACTACGTGATTCTTCATTAAGCCAAATTTTTTGAGCTTTTTTAATAGCAATATCGGCTGATCGGCTATGCATATTAGTTGAAATATTAATATATTTTGGTACTAAATTTAATTGTTTACATTGTTGATTAAACCAAACATTTTGGACTGCAAGTCGATGTAATTTAGTTAATTTTATATAGAGTCGTGCCTGCGTGGTTAAGCTAACCTCTTTTAAATATTGGATAGAAGCAGGCGTTACTTTGCGGAAGTTCATCATGATTATATAATGATTTATTTATTTTGCTATCATCCGCGAAAATTCGGCGAACCCATGCGACAACGTCACCCAGGTCCGACAAAATACTCTCTACGTACGTTTCACCCCGAAACCGGAGCATCCTCAGGAGATGTTGACTCTACAACGTGCAATTGCAAAGTGTCGATTTCGACCTTTGCTTCGTCTTTTATAGACCAAAAAGTAGGTGGGGCAAGAGGTGGGCGTTGCCAAGATACTCATAATATAAGTGATTTATCTCGCATCGCATTCAAACATTTTTATTAGTGGTGACTTCGATAACTCTATTTGTTCATTTAATAAGGTAATTCCTGACTTATTATGTTTTATTATTTCTAATTGTTCCAAAACGCATAGTCGTAGGCCTTTATTGCAAGTGTGCAAAATGTCATACATATGATTATCTGCCAGCTTATGACCAGTATCTAGGAGATGCTTTGCAAAGTGCGACCTTTGTGGACGGTCATTTCGAACGGCGGATATGTGTTCTTTGTAACGTGTATCAAAACTCCGACCGGTTTGACCAATATATGTTGCATTACATTCAGAACATTGCAATTTATAAACTCCCGATTTATGTTGCTTTTCTAGTTTATCTTTACCATTGCAAATATTTTTAAGAGAGTTATTTGTTCTGAAAGCCACATTTATATCATACTTATACAGATATAACCATACCAGCTTCATCTTGTCATCCATGGCAACATAAATTAGCAGCTTTCCATAGTTATGTTCATAGACTGATGTCCATTCCTCTAACTAGTGATCAGTATAACAAGGAATTAAATATAATATATCGCATGGCCATTTCGAATGGATACAACCCGAATATTGTGAATAGAATAATCAATAAGAAACAATTGGTGTTGATTAGAAAAGAACTTTATGGAATTCCATTAGAAAAACCTAAAAAATTTAAAGCTAGTCTAACATACTTTGGTCCAGTGTCGGAACGTATTGCAAAAACACTTAGAAAGCATGATATAAATGTGGCTTTCAGAACAAATAACTCTCTTAAAAATATTTGCAATGGTAAAGATAAACTAGAAAAGCAACATAAATCGGGAGTTTATAAATTGCAATGTTCTGAATGTAATGCAACATATATTGGTCAAACCGGTCG